>NC_083367.1:42628712-42931742 GCF_030254825.1 Meriones unguiculatus
AGATCACTGTTAAAATTTAAAGTGAGAGTTTCCTTATAGGATGATGCATTTCAACATTTATTCCCCAAATGTTTCACCCAGCCTTCAGGAGCTATGGCCTCCTTGGAAAAAAATGGGCATTGGGGTGTTCTGTTAAAACCTAGCACAGCTCTGGGTGACCTCAGCTTCCTATTCACTGGCCCAGCTACCTCATGATTCCACTACCCCAGGCCTGCCTTCCCCACCGCAGTAGACTATAAACTTCCACACCATGAGCAAAATGAATCCTTCCAGCCTTACATTACTTCTTCCAAGCGGTAAGAAATTACCAATACAACGCAACGAGGCAAGATGTCAACATCTTCATGCATACGAGACAAGGAAAATGACCGGGCCTAGGAGAAGGTGACCATCACAACATCTCAGAGGTAAATACAGGGGGAAAAAATCCCACTGGGATAGCATGAAGTGTAGCAGCCGAACATCGTTTACAACCAGAGTCCAAAAAAGGTTGCATGGTTCCCAGGTTGGCAGGAATGATGAACCGTGCCAATGTAAGGCCTCAGGCATGATGAGGAGTAAACAACAGGTCACCGTGACTCATGGCTTTGCTGTCATTGCAACAGCTGATAATTCTCTTTTGTTTCTATTGTCAGGGCTTAGGGACGTCTGTGTCATGGCAGGACATTTCAAGTTCAGATAAGGAGCCTTCCAATGACTACAGTCAGGGAAAGGACGGTGTCTTGTTAAGGCAAAGCTTTGGGAACCACCTGTAACCCCTGCACATTTGCATATTGGTGAGGAGTAGCAGGTGAGCACTGGTATATAGCACAGCAAAGCAGGCTGGGGAGAAGCAGGTCTCAGAGAGCTTGTTGTAAAGTGTGAGCTAATGGGGTACTGTGTTACATGTGAGTCCAGTGGACTTCCTGAGCTTGAAGCATTCTCATTGTATTTCATTTATTTATTTATTTATTCATTTTTACATCCTAAATGCCTATAATCCACCCTCACCCCTGACTACCACCCCACTCTGGCATGTGAAGTTGCAACAGTGCCTCCTCTTTCATTGAGACAAGACAAGGCAACCTTGCTAGGGAAACAAGATTCAGCGGTAACACAGTCCAAATCAGAGACAGTCCCCACTCCAATTGTTAGGGAACTCATTTGAGGACTAAGAAGCCCATCAGCTTCATATGTGTAGGGGTCCTAGGACCAGTCTATCCATGTTCTTTGGTTAGTGGTTCACTTCTATGAGACCCCATCAGCCCAGGTTAGTTGGCTGTGTAGGTCTACTTGTGGTGTCCTTGACCCCTCCAGTTCCCTCAATCCTTCCCCTAACTCTTCCACAATATTCCCCGAGTTCCTCCAAATGTTTGGCTGTGGGTTTCTGCATCTGTTTCCATTATGTGATGGATGAAGCCTCTCAGATGACCTTTGTGCTAAGTTCCTGTCTGCAAGGACAGCAGAGTATCATTAATACTCAAGGGTATTAGTGTCAGGGGTAGCGTCTCTCCTATGGGATGGGTCTCAAGTTGGGCCAGCCATCAGTTGGCCATTCCCTCAATCTCTGTTCCATCTTTTATCCTTGCACATCTTGTAGGCAGGACAAATTTTGGGTCGAGGGTTCTGTGGGTGGGTTGGTGTACTTTTCTGTCCACTGGAAGTCCTGCCTGGCTACAGGATGTGGCCACTTCAGTCTCAGGATTCCCTGCTGCTAGGAGTCTCAGGTAGAGTCATCCCTATATCTTCCCAGGAGCCTCTCCCATCCCAGGTCTCCAGCTTGATCCAGAGATGACCCAAAACCCATTTTTCTTCTCTCTCCCAGCCCTCTTACCACCCCTACCCATTCCTTTCTCTACTCCATCTTTCCAGGTAGCTCAGCAGTTAAGAGTACTGGCTGTTCTTCCAGAGGACCCAGGTTCAGTTCCCAGTACCCACATGGCCATTTGTAACTCCAGTTCCAACACCCTCACATAGACATACATTGCAGGTAAAACACCAGTCACATAAAATAAATATAAATAAATCTTGTCTCTTTTTGATGCTAGAGTATCTCAGGGATAGAAATCAGAGATGGGGTTGTTGGAATGATGCATGATGGCTAATCATGACTGTCAATGTGACTGCATCTGAATCACCTAAAACACAAGCCACTGAGATGCTTCTGTGAAGGATTTTCTTGCTCAGGGTTATTTAAAGTAGAAGACCCACCCTGACTGTGGATGGTACCTCCTGGATATCGAAGATGAAAACTTGCTTTTTGCCTGCTTGCTCTCACTCTTGCTGGCATGTCTATCTACTCTATTGCAGCATCCCTTCACCATTATTAGAACTAACTTCTTTGAGATTCCAATATGAACTGAAGACTAGCCACTCTCCAGCGATCCTCCAGGCTTTCAGAGTCATGTTGGAATTGCAGAGACATCCCATCCCTCCCCACAGACTGAACAACTACCAGATTTCAGGCCTTTCCATTGTGAAACAATGATTATTGGACCACGTGGACCACATCCTAAAAGCCAGTCTAGTAAAGTCCCTTTACACACACACACACACACACACACACACACACACACACACACACAGAGTCAGTTTTGTTCCTTTAGAGAAAACTAATAGAACATGTAGTCTTAGGTTTAGCACAAAGCAGTATAGAATTAAGAATGACAAATCTATTCAGAACTAGTTTGATTTCAGTGCAGCTTTATTTCCAGAAAACATCCTCATGAGATCAAAATTAAATAGGCCATCACGTGGAGTCAAAAAATCCAGACCCAACTTGGTTTCTACTTCTTTCTAGATCTGTTATTTTTGGTAGGCTATCCTTCAACTTTCTAAAGTTCAATTTTCTGAGCTGTGAAATAGGGTGTTAGAGACTGGTCTGTTGCAGTGCATTCTAATGCTAATTACTGGCCCCTGAGATCTGGTTGCTTCCCAGATGGAGCACATTCTCAGGTACACTCGTCCTTCTTGTTTACCTAGTTTAAAGTGATTGGTTAATTAAAAATGCAGATGCTTGGGATTTGGTGGAAGAAAGGGAGGTGGTGTTTGGGGTTCACAGACTGGGTTTGATGGACCACTAGACAAGAGAAGAAGGAGGAAAGCAAGAAAGGATGGACTAAGAGGTCATGGTGGATGGAGAGATACAGCCCAGCAAGGATGAACTACTGACAGGTAACATGGGTAGTATAGATGAGAGGTAGTTAAATAGCTGAGATGGTTGAAATCTATCTAACTCAATGCTTTAAGTGCAAACATAACTTTTATTCTCCTGTTTCAATTATTGTCTCAGAAGTTTACTGCCTCCATCTGCTATCCTAGGCCTAACCTTGGAAGCTTCTAGTCTCCTTACAATCTAACCTAGGCCTAGATATGTTTTCAGTCTCTGAGACTTACTACTGAATAGTCAGACTCACCCTTTCTTGTTCTTTTGAGGCTCTGCACTGGCTGGTTCAACTCAGCTTTTTTGGCTTAAACTCCTCTCCCAGATAATTTATTCAATCTGGCTTTTCTCTAGGCCTCTGAATTGCTCTGCTTGGCCTCAAACTAACTCAAGCAATCTACTCTAATCTCCTGGCTCCTTCTCATTCTCTGGCTCATTTGGTCTTCACCTGAATTCTCTCTCTGAAACCCACCTCTCTATTACTGCCCCAGTAAAACTGCCTTTTCTCTTTGTAATGCTCCTTACGTAGCTTTCCTTTCACTCTCTCTTCTTGTGAGAGTAGGGAGTATCCTATCCTGTCAACTCTTTCTCTGATTCATCACCTTTCCTGCCATTCACTTAGACATCACTTTCAAACATGAGTGCTTCCTTCTACAAACTACTATTACCTTCACTGTTTGGGATTAAAGGCATGTACCACCATGCCTGGACCTAAGCTTTTCTTTACCTGATACTTGCTCTATACAAGGTTGGCCTTGAATTCAGACATGCTCGCCTTTGTCCCTTGGATTAAAGGTATGCTTGTATTCTAGCCAGATCACATAGACTTAGAAGGTCTTCGGATGTGATCTCTTGCCAGAGCAACAATGTTTTGAATTAAAATTCCTCTACATTTAAGCTTGTAAAATAAATCATGGTCTCTTTATGTCAATTATTTTGGAAGCTAGTGAGGTTAAAGAAAAGTCTTGCTCTATTAGATCAAACTCCTAAAGTGGGGCTGATATATTATTCTTATGATGGCTACAGCATACTCTTACACAGGTAAGTTTGTAGGCAAAGCGAATAGATGAAAATGTGGGTTAAAATAATAATTTTGCTCAAGGATTTCTAGTTGCTTTCTTTATGGAAGCAAATTTTAGTGCATTAAAAATTGTCCTGCGGCTTCCATAATTTTGGTATAAAGACGGTTCATAAACCTGTATGGAAGAATAGCTAACATTCCTTCCTTTTCCTTGGTTTAGGTTCTCAGCAGGAAGCCTCTGTGGAGAGCTGGAGTATAAAGGGAGATGGAGCCTGGGCTCAGTGGTGGGGTAAGGTCTTCAACTGCCTTTGGTAGGTTCCTATGAGTCAACAAGGGTGCGTGGGGTGAGGAGGAGCAGGTAAAACATTAGGTAGAGTTCAGGAGCAGGTAAAAAATTTGGTCAGTTCAGGTCTAAATGGGAATCAGTTACAAGGGAGAGTTTAAAATTCATATAAAGGCTTTAGAGGAATTTTGGGTTTGAAGAGATACCAGAGATAAAACTGCTGACACCAAGCCATTACAGGAACAGACTGGTGGTCCTGACTCTCTGGGTTCAGCAGGTACTCTCCCTCCAATAGGGACATTCTCAGCTTTGTTGAGCATTCCAGGGCATTCACATTAAGGATATTTAATAAACAATCTTGATTACTTTTTCTGATAAAAAATATTTTTACCTGCAACTATATATTTTACAAAGCTCATCTGTTTGGCTGAATTGTACTAATGACTAGTCTTATTGCTTTTTCCATTAGTGGCTATAACACTAGGTACTGTTTTCTCATTCTTTCTTTCCCTTTGTACATGTAATAGGGCCTGTTCTCCCTTTAGATAACCAAACCCAGAGCTATCTTTATCCTGGTATCTATAAAGAATATATTATTGGCCACCGAAAGCTATATTAGACAGCTAGTATTTTGTATTATATATTTGTATGAGTTTTAGGTAAATTTTAGTTAAAGAAGAAAAACTCAATTTTCAAAGCTCTCCAATTAGACATTAGATTATATTATTTTCTTAAATTTAATATTTTTCTAGAATGGGAGGAAAAGGAACACTGACAATTCACCCTCTTATTTGACAACTTAGATTATATATTTAAAACATGTTTTCTACATTTGGACCAACACCCAATAAAATTCTTTTTAAACAATTCAGTGTCTTGATTTCTGAATCTACTTTTATTTACTTTATCTTTAACTGTATGTATGTACATGCATGCACATAAAAAAAGGACATTGGATCTCCTGAAGTTAGAGGTATAAATGGTGGTGAACTGCTTGGTATGGCTTCTGGGAACTGAACTATGGTCTTCTGCAAGAGCATTAAGGGTAATAAACCTCTGAGTCATCTCCCCAGCCCCTGATTTAAAAAACTTTGTATATATTATCTGAAGCAAAGTTTGGCTTCAGAATTACAGTCTATTAGAGTCTGTAAGTCCAGTCTGGTGTGAGGTTTGTTTCTACACAAATAAGAAGTAAGAAATGGGCTTTTACATTTAAAAATATTGTAAGTAAAAGAAGAAAAAAACTACAGATGATAAACCTTATTGAAAGTGCTGAAATGAGCTAATGCAAGACAAGTTACAGTATATAAATGCAGGTTGATTGGGTTGGCCACCATGTAGTGGGAGGGGTGAGAGAAAAAAATCGAGACCAGAGGGAGAAGAGTATGTGAGAAAGAGAGAAGAGAGTGAAAGAGAGGAAGAGGAGGGAGGGGAAAGGTGAAAGAGGAGAAGGAAGGAGGAAGAGGAGAAGAAGAAGATGAAGAAGAAGAAAAGGAGAGAGGAAACACAGAAAGAAAAAAGAGAGGGGACAGAGAGAAAATAGAGAGGGAAACCAAAATGTTTGGATTATATAGTGAAGGGGGAGAGGAAGCCCCTGACCTTGGGCTGGAAAATTCAGGGTAGAGGGTGGAATCTGCCAACCATATACTGCAGCCAGTAGGGCGGAAGCCCAGAAACTGAGACTATGTTCCACCAACTCTAAAATGTTTGCCATTAGATTTTGATCAGAAATGGATAATGAACTCCGGAACTAAAGGATCTGCAACACATTTTCTCTTAATTTTTTTCTTAATGCTATACTTTTCTCCCAGCTCCCACCTATGAACTTTGCCGAACTCCTATTTGCTTGATTGCCCGGTATGCCTTCCATCGAGCATGGCTTGGCTTAGGTTAACAAGCCAACAAACAAAATAACAATCATTATCTACAGAAAAAGCTTCATGTTTTGCCTGGTTGTTTCAGGGACATAATAACAGCAGCATTTCAAATCCAACCTCTAACCTCTATGCTAGGTAAATTCACCTACCCTGATCTTAAATAGAAGCATGTTCTCTGGTACTGTAATTAATTTATAATGTAGAATCAATTAAAAAATAACCCTCATTAGTGAGGATAAAGAAAAGCATGTAGTCTGGGGTTTCTACACTGCTTATCCTGAAAGCTCAAAAAGCACATTGGGAAGAAATCCTTTCACAGTGAGAAAGAAGACATGATTGGGATAGAAACTGAGGAATTTCTCCAATTTGGCAATTGGAGAAAAAGCCCTTGGCTTTTACCGTGGACGAAAAGCAGGCAAGCCAAAATGATGGGCCGCAGAGATCTGCCCTCCTCTGGCTATTTTGCTTGTGTAAAAGTGGGCACATGAAAAATACAATTTTATTAAAAGAGGAAACCGATTGACAATCACTCTTCTCCTGCCCTGCCCCTTTCCCCCAACACCCTTTTGTGATCAGTAGTAATTTACCCCTTACAATCCAGAACATGGGCTCCTGCTAACATTCTGGCACTAGATAATTGACCTTTGTTTGTACCATTTCATGCAGGGAAATTGCTCTATTAAGTAAAGAAAGGAAAACAGCTCAGCGCAAAGGTAACGAAATAGCTAAAGACAGTGTGATGCAGAGCAAGGCTGTTTGGGTACTAACAAAGTAGGTCAGGTTATGGCTGTCTGTCATCTGTTACCAGAGCTCTGTAGGTGTAGATGGCTTTTACTTGAGGCTTTTTTGGTAATGTCCTTTCTCACTGACAAACAAAACAAAACAACAACAACAACAAAAACCTTTGAAACAAAACTAACCAACCAAACAAATAACCCTAAGAATAATATGTTATGTATCTATTTATCCATTACTTTTTATTTATGAATTAGTTTCATTCCAGTTCATTCCATTTACAGTACCGCTAATGGCTCAATTATGTTTCATTGGACATCAATCAATGTAGAAAATACAGAAACAAAGGACTCAAGCAATAGTAGTTACATAAACATGCAGAGATTGGGCAGGTTCCTTAAAAATCCCTGAGGAATTTGTGGGAAAATACAGCTAACCACAAAGCCATTCTTGGAATATTTCCTCTTGTCTGGCTCTGAACGATTCTTGGTTGTCACATGGCCTTGGAGAAATGCATGGCCGTGTTTCCTTGCTCAGGGGCCACTTCCCATGGTGCCGGCCACAGCCCTTCAGCTGACCTCTGGAGAATGGTGACACAAACTTCCTGGCTCCTAGCTGGCAACATCTTTGATCGGTCTTTTAAAGAAGAAAATCTTAGGGAATAGATCCGCAGTCAAAGAAGTCAAGGAGAAAGGAGGGAGAAAAGTTGTCTTAACAAAATAAAAAGAGGAAGCCTTTTCCATGACTGGAAGAACACGTAAAGACACAGATTCTGATCTGACCCATTTATTCCAGATCAACTTTTCAATACAGAAAGCTATTGTTCCAGGATGTGTGTTGAGCAAATGAGCTATTCATGCTGGGTCTAGTGAAAGTGTGCCCGATTCTGTCTCCAAGCAACATTTTACAGAATGAAATAGAACCAAATTCAAATATCACACTGTGTGTGCACATGCATTGATTCCTTTGTATCAGAAATGGATCCCTTGGTCATCTCACCCTATACAAACCAAGAAAAAGCTTCACAGGGTGGCCCAGAGGGGTGGGCCTCCCAGACTGGAATGTCAGGCAATGTATTTCCAGTTCACAGCATGCGCAGTAATAAACACACTCAGTGTATGCTAATGGACTCGAGTGGTTTGGGAATCTTTGGCTCTCTACTCACTGTGTTGCATCTATCTTGTTATAAAAGGAAAACTCAAGAACGAGTGGGTGTCAGTGATACCAGAACATGATGTAATACTTAAGGAGGCCTCCAGAGAAGGCTCCTTGGGACTGTCTTCAGAATTCAGTTGTTGTTTGAAACAAGTCTCTGGCATGCTTTGATTTTTCTTAAGATTCAAAAAATATTTAAATATACAAAAAACATTATGAGGAATGTAAACATGAATGCATTAATGTATTTACCTAAGTCTTCAGGCTCTGTCCATCAGAGGACAGCCTGTTCTCTGACATGTGTGTGCCTGCCTTTGGAATCCACAACACATTCCAGGAAAATGATATCCTAACTGGCTTGGTTGTTTACTCTGATGAGAGATTATCTGAGCCTCATTTTTGTCCTCTTCAGTTTGTTTACATTGAAGCAAAACATTCTCACACAGGAAAGAACTCCATACTCTTTCTCAGCGGAGGAAGGCTTCTCTTTCCAGGGTCAGCAACTTTGTGCCTGTGAAGTTAATTAACAGGAGATTGGAGACCAGTCTTTCAGGCTTCATGTCTGCATCCATGATCTTTGGCAAGGACAGAACACCATCACAGACATGGGATAAGATGTGCAAATAATGGAACCTGACTATATAATTGTGTTTTCAGATTGCATAACAGGTCTTATCACAATCATTTTGGAGGATTTGAGAGGATCCTCTGTGAAGAAAAGTAGAATAGTTTAGAATTAAAAGTCATCAACCAATTGCTGTGACATCTTATATTTTTTCACACCATTCTTGCTGTAACGGGAAACAAATCGTTAGACAAAGTTGTGTAATTGTGTAAGCATCGGTGATTCAGAAACATTATTTTAGATCGACAGCTTGCTTTACTCAAAGTAAGAGCTGACAGCATGATACTGGTCAAGTTTCAGTCTGCTATGACAGTAATGTTTCAGAAGATCAGCTTTGGCTGACTGAACACCCACCTCCAATGTGGTAGTCACAGGTTTTGTAGCTACACAGCACTGCCACTTTGGTTCTGATGAACTGTGATGTACTGCAAAGTGTAGGCTACACGTGGGACTTCAAAGAGAGTTGAAACAATATTTGTAAATATTTGGTTAAATTATAAATGTTACCAAAGTTTATGTCACTTGTCTCCTTTTACTTTGCGAAGTGTAACTAAATCTTAATCAGTAGCATGTCTAAAATATTCATGGAGAGTTGACATTCTTCTGCTGAGTAGAGCTCTCTAGGTGCTTGGGAAGTAAGTAGTATGAAGAGATGTGGAACTGTTTTGTGCTTTTATTCAAGGTTTTGAAGTCTAGAAATATCCTTAACCTCCACCAACCCCTGTGAGGAGACTAGGAAGCACTTCTTACTGGAAGCCCAAGAAAAAGGACTTCAAAAGATGTTGTCATCTTGACATTATGAATCACAATTCATAAGCTCAAGACCATTTTGGGTTCATGATTCACGGGGCAAAACGCTCAGGTTCAGCTGTTTTCCTTATTACTACTAACTCTTTCTCAGTGTTCACATAAAAGAAAACAGAAAAATCTTGATGTAGAATCAAGGAGTGTGACAGGGCACAATTTTCAAAGTCTGTACCTAGCAGAGGAGAGAGCCTCAAAAAATAACGTTTGCTAAACTGAGATGGGGAGTGTGAATGCAAATTACAATAGAATTCAACTTCTGGCTGCACTGACAAGAGTTCTGTTCCACCATGATATTGCCAGAGCAAATGCAAGGGATGACAAACATGGTAAATACAGAGAGGGTTCTGGGAGGGTGCAACAATTCAAGGATCCAAATGCATAAGAAAACCATGAAATTTTTACCTTGCTACACAAATTAGCATGTGTTGGAGGTAAGGATCCAATACCTCCCATAGTCAGGGCATGCATGAAAACTGGACCCTTGGTGGAAGTAGGTGATGGTGCTATTGCGTGAATCTCACAAAGCAAAGTTCAGTTCAGTCGTGGGCCTCTGGTTTACTTATTGCTTGAGTAGTGGTTGGTTGTGGCTTATTTCTACGTCTGATCCTCCTATACATAACTACAACTCCTGACACAAATAGGAGTTAACTTCATTTGATTAAGGTAAGGATAGGTTAAAGTCAGATTCAGATAACCGTTGAAGTTTTTCAACATAAAACACCTACGAGAGGTCTGGGGAGTCTGTCAAGTGCTTTTTATACAAGCGTGAAGACCAGAGCACAATCCCCAGAACTCATGTAAAAAAGCAAGATGTGGTGGTTCTGTGCTTGTGATCCTAGTGTTGAGAAGGCAGAGACAGACCCCTGGGGCTCACTGGCAAGCCAATCCAGGCTTGTCAATGAACCCCAGGATTTAGTGAGAGACCGTCTCGCAAAACACAAAGTACGGATCTCCTTAGATGAACACCTGAGGTTCTACCTCTGACCTCCACACACATGAACACCCACAGGAACCCATGTATGCACACACACATACATTGTGGGGTAGGCTTTGTTAGTTGATCAGTTGTAGAAGAAAGAGACGGAAATTTAGGGTTTATGAATGCTCTTAAAATTCACTAAGAACAAAATTCCCTTTTTCAACCATCTCACAGCTACTACATGCCTTAGTTGTATAGTTAAAATATTCTCTCTCTCTTTTTCTGAGACACGGTGTCTCTACATAGCCCCGGCTGTCTTGGCTCAGTAGACCACTCTGCCCAGGATGCCCTCAAACTCATAAAGAACTGCCTGCCTCTGCCTCCTAAGTGCTGGAATTAAAAGCATGTGCCCCCATGCCCTACCCTCCCTTTTCTTTGTGCTTTTATTCACTTTGAAGAAAAAAGAAACTAAAAGAATTTTAGCACATAGGAGCTTCTCATTTCTAAGGACTACATGCCGACACTAGGATGACTTAAGAAATAAGCCTCATTTGCAGAGATTTTGTCTCACAGTGACTGTAGGATAGTCACTTCAATACAATACACGGATGATGCTGGACTGAGGGTATCTTCATACCTGCACTGTGTTCTAATCTGGGTTGAACTAATCTTATTTTGATAAATGGTAAAATTAGCAGTGTATGGAGTGTATAGTTTGGGAGATAGGCTTGCTCTGTGGAAACACAAAGCAGCTTTTGTGTTATTATTACTGGTCTGAAATAAAACCGGTGACTAACGCATGCTATAAATCTGACTATCAATAATGTTTAGTATTAGAATTAAATCATAACTTGTGTCTTATTCCTCTTTCAAGAACATGAATCATACCTCCATTCTAAAAGCTTTTGAGCAGACTTGCCCTCTCATATAGGATGGGCCTGTTACTGGAGATGAGGCCACTCACAAAAATAGATTTGACAACTTAACATTTTTCCTCAGAGATGAGTTTATTGAGAAGAGGAGCATCTTCATGGCTTGGTAATGGAACCTCTGAACAAGCACAAATACTGCTGCAACCCATAATTGCTAGTTTATACCATTAAAAAATGTGCATGGTTTTCTGTGGATTTTAAGCTATGAACCCTGTCCCTGCTCCACAATGAATCCCCCTTTGCCCTCCAGACCTGGCAGTCTTATAAATACAACATAAATCCTGGAGCACTGTAATTATTGTGGTCAATTATGCTAAACCAAGCACATAGCTTTTCCTCAAACATTTTCACGAGGAAAAGGTTGCCTTTGTGACTTGTTTTTAGAGCTGGACTAGCAAGTTTGAGTCATGTGAGAGCTTAATTTGCTTTTCTTTTCCTTCCATAGTTGACATTGTTTGTTCACAAATGGGAGGAACTCACTAAATCATCTCTTTGTTACCTGGATTGGAATGAAAATGGGAGACTGTTTGTTATGTCTTCATAATAGACAATTTTTTTTTTTTTTTTTTTTTTTATCCAGATACCTTCTAAAGTAAATGTCATTTGTTGTTGCTGTGAGGTGCTTTATGGATATATAACTTATAGAGCATCAAACTCATCCATTATAATAAATAAAAACATGCAATGACTTTTTAGAAAAACTATGTAGTGAGGTAAACACCACTACATTCTAGTTTTAGAAGACTTCCTATGAGCCTCAGAGTGTCCTCAGTATAGTTTCTAGTTACTCTTTACCCTGTTCTCATCCTCAGCCCAGTACAACTGCTAAAGTGTGTTTTCCATTACGAATTTGCTTTGTTTCATAAAAATGAATCTATCTATCTATCTATCTATCTATCTATCTATCTATCTATCTCTCTATTACCTATCATCTATCAATCAATCAATGAATCAGCTCTACATTTCATCTTCTTTCATTCATTTTTTGTTTAGCAACTTGCTCACACTCTCCTACTTCTCTCTTGAGGAATATGATTTCATGAGGAAGAAATAATAATTTATCTTTTTATAGGGTTTTCAATGCTAAATTAGTACTTATGTTGACCTTAAATTATTTTTGTCAAGTTGCCTGGTAAAGTGTGAGGCAGAAGGCAGTATTTTTGGAGTAATTTATACTTGTGACCTATTTACTTTTTCACTGCAAAATAAATCCAAATGCTCTGACAGAAAACTGATAAAAGCAAGTACTTCCTAACACTCGAGCCATGTGCTGTGTGATACACAGAACAATAGCAGTGTTCTCATCCCTCCAAAATTGCCCATGTCTCAATATCTGATAACTGAAAATAGGTTAGGTTATATGGAGGGTTGTGACACTGATGATCCATTGACTCTAAAACAGGAAAATTGTCTTAAACTTTTCAGTAAGTTCAATACAATTAAAAAGTCTTCAGAAGTACCAAAGGGAGGCAGAAAAAGCTGTCAGAGCATTGCAATGGGATAACTCAACTGGCCATTACTGACTTTGAAAATAGAAGGAAAGGGGTGTAAACCAAGGAATAGAGGTGGCCTCTAAAACCTGGAAAAGGCCAAAAAAAGAAGATTCTTTGTTTCCTGGACATCCTATAAAAGAAAACACACCTGCAGTTCTTTATGTTGGCCCACTGAGAATGTGTTGGACATACAGAATCAGGGATGATAACTGCATATTGCTGAAGCTATTAGTTTAGAGTAGTGGTTCTCAACATTCCTAATGCTCTGACTCTTTAATAAAATTCCTCATGTTGTGTTGACCCCCGACCATAAAATTATTTTTTGTTGCTGCTTCATAATTGTAATTTTGCTAGTGCTATGAATCATAATGTGAATATCTATGTTTTCTGATGATCTTAGGTGACCCGGGTGAAAGGGGCCATAACCCATAGGTTGAGAACCACTAACTTAGAGGCAGCTACTGAGGGCAGCAATAGGAAAGTAATGCTACTCAAGTCTTGATGCTTCTGTTCTACATTGTCTTTACTCGAGGCTATGCCTGCACAGCTCCATGTCTGTATCTACATAGAATGTCTTTTTGTGCTGAGCATGTCTCTCCGGGTGCAACAGACACTACCGAACTTTCTCCTACTTCTGACATTTCTCCATTGTGGACAGATCTTCTGTTAGTGCATTCCTAGCCTTTCTTGTCTCCGTCACACAGTTTTTCCCAGGTATGTAGATGAGCAGATCACTCGATGAGTTGATGGAAAGGAATCTGGCCCTGCTCCAGAGCATTCTTTGGGAGAATCTACCTCACTACATTATCCCACTCAGTTCTTGGTAAGCACCTGTGCCAAACTGATCTTAGATTGCAACACCAGAGAATACTAAGCATACTGTTGTATCTAACTTTTAGCGTAGCAAAGGTAATGGTTTTTAAAACTAGGAGATGCCTACAGCACCTCTTAATATTCCAAACTAAAGAACCATATTTCTTGGACTCCTGGAGCCTCAACAGGTTGAGAAATTTCAAAATACTTCTTTAATATATGAAAACAAAGGTCACCAGCTTTTGTTTCGATCTTGATCTTTCCTAGAATTTTCCAGATTATGGGGTGTCCAGCTACCTGCCAAAGCCTAAAACCCCAGGTCTCTGACTTCCTTTCTATGCATCTAGTTAATTTCCAGGTTGTTGTTAATATCTTTCAAGTTGAGATTCATTTTAAAATTTTGAGATTTTTTTAATTAAAATTATTTTTGTGCTGTATATTTTGATTATCTTTTTCCTCTTCTCCCAAGTCCTCCCAGATCCTCCTCACCTACCTAGTCACCGAATTTGATGTTCTTCTTTTTCTTCCTTTCTTTCAAAAATAAAACAAACAAACAAAAAAGCAATCAAATAAAAAACAGAAACACAAAGAATCCCCACAAAAGTGAAAATCAAAGCAAAAAGAAAAAGGCAAAAAAATAAATAAATAAAAGAAGCCAAGACAAAGCAAAACAAGCAAACAAACAAAGTCTACAAAAATATTAAGGAGGTATTTTGTTTGTTTGTATGTGTGTGTGTGTGTGTGTGTGTGTGTGTGTGTGTGTTTATGTGTTGGCCAGCTCTTTCTGGGCATGGGGCCTACCTACCACGTAGAGATTTTAACATACTCAGTAAGATTCCAGTGGAGAAAACTGATTTTCCCTTTGCAAGCAGATATTAATTTCAAATAGCTTCATGGTTAGGGGTGGGAGCCCATGTCCACTTCCCCTTCTCAGGACTGAGATGCTGTCTGGCTTGGATCTACACAGGTCTGGTTAATGCTGCCACAGTTTCTGTGAGTTCGTACTTGAGTCACTCAAGCTGTATCTAGAAGGCACCGTGCTCTTGAAGTCATTCGTTACCTTTAGCTCTTGAAATCCTTTGGCCTTCTCTTCCACGGAGTTCCCTGAGCCTTGACGGGAGAACTTTGATGAAAAGTTCCCACTGAGGGTTGAGTGCTCCGAAGTCTCTCACATTCTGCGTACTGTCCAGCTGTGGGTCTCCCTGCTGATTCCCAGCTACTCTAAGAAGAAGCTTGTCTGAGGTGGGCTGAGTGAGGCACAGCTCTATTGCTATAATAATATGTCATCAGGAGTCATTTTATTATTGTTTCTTTAGCAGAATTGTAGTGGTAGGCTTTCTTTTAGGCCGATGACCTATCTAATCTCAGGTTCTTAGCCACATTAGGTTACATCTCATGGAATGGGCTTTAAATCTACAAAACAAAACAAAACAAAACAAAATCACAAGACAAGACAAAACAACAACAACAAAACAGCAACCCCCCTCTCCCCAAAAAAAGCCCAAAAAACAAACAAACAAAAAACAAACTGTTTGGTTACTCCCATAACTTTTGTGCTGTTGTTACAGCAGTGTATTACACAGGTAGATCACTGCTGTAGGTCACAATATGGAGGCTAACATAACAGCTGGCTGATACTGATGATAGACTTCGTTCCCATCATCTTGTTGATGATAAGGTAGCATGCAGAACACCATCCAGCACCACAAACTCTAGTCAGTAGGGGGGATCAGCCACATTCTTCATCCTTACCGTCACCACCACCCCTTTGGTTCACACTTTCATATTTTTGTACCTGAATGGCTGAAATATTTCTTTTAAAGTATATTTTCTTTATTTATCAACACGCAAGCCCTATTATCTTCATTTGTAGCTTGATTATTTGTCTGATCCGCGGCACAGCCATTACTAGTGAAATACAGTTACAGGTCATTGTTACATGTACCAAAGGATATGGGCTTCTCTTAGTCTCTCCACTTATCCTTTTACCAGGATGATGATGCTATCTAGCCCCATTTGAAATTTTTACGGATTTTTACATAGGTTGTAAAGGCATCCTTCAGCACACAGTATGGCATGGAATCCCCTCTCAGACCTGACTTCTACTCAGCACTGTGCAGATTCAGGTTTTGATGTAATTCTGCTTCCTACTCTGGCTCTCAATTTAAAAGCACCCCCTTCTTTTTCCCTGTGGGCTGTTGTTTTTGCATTCTGTCACTTTGCTCAGTGTATTCCATCTATGTAAGATACCTTTTCCTTTCCGACTGTCTCCAGCTAAATCACGACTATAGAACCTACCATGGAAAGCCTTTGTTCTTATGCTTTTCCAAGAATGGGTTGGGTTATTTTTTTCTATCTTAGCATACCTTATTTTTTATTTTAGTTTTTCATTATGTTGTCTATTTTCTTCGTCAGGCTCTAAAGGTCTTTAGGTAAAAGATATATTTTAATTTTTCTTTGTATTTCTAGCTGATATAGTATAAATACTTAATAAATATTGATTTCATGTATCCTATTAGCATTCTTAAGAGTCATTTAGAGACTGAACTTAGAGAATTCCAGTCTACTGGGTATATTATGGATATCAAAGATAGATTTTAAAACTTATGTGCTCATACAGTAAAACATCACTGGATAAGGATTCTGGGTTTAGGATCAAAGTAAGTTTGCATCTGTGTGTTGTTGTTTTTTTTTTTTAATTTTTATGTTGATTGTATTACTGCTGGTGCTTGAACCAATGACATGTCAGTTTGTGCTATGGAAGGTCACCCACGTCCATTATATATATATACATATATCTCATACTCAACAGAACCCAGTGTGAAGAAGGTACTAGGAATGAAGATAACACTACCATTTGGATTCAGTGATGTGACAAAAGCTATGTAGCCACTTGACATGGGGAAACAGACATCATTTTTTAGCATGAAAAGAAACATATCTTCACGGACCATATTTAACGAATATTCAATATGCATTGTTAAGTGAAAGGCAATCTTTTAAGAGCTGCTAACATATGGAGGAAGGAAGAATGGAGTTTCCTATGGCATCTAGATTCCATTTAGCGCTATCATCTTTACTAACATAACAGATGGGTCTCTAATCAATATTTTAAAACAGCTAAGCATTTGTTTTAGCATTTGACTAACTGGAAACGTTGAATACAGGCACAGAAAAGATTTTTAAGCCTTATAGATATGTGTTTATTTTTTCCCTTCAGTGTTTTTCTAAATAGTGTCTTGGAGGCGGGAATAAATGATCATATGTGTGTGGTTTTACAGGAAACTCACAGTTCATAACCTCATTCTGACTTGCAGTAATACACTGACCTTTGCCAGTGAGATAAGTGATGGTCATGTTTGCAATGACACTCAGAAAATGTCAAAGCGAGAAGAAAAATTGAGAAGGAAGACAGGAAATGGTAGTAGGAAAACAGAAAATGCAGAAAACAGAAAGTGAGGGATCAAGGACATGCTCGTATGTATGTAGCATGTATGTATGTATGTAGCACCTCTATGTAGCCTGAGGGCAGAAACCTGACAATATTCATCCAGAAGCATGCATAATACTTGGTTAGTTTTCAATATATCACTTAGTTGATATATTGGAAAAGTGACTTATTCAAAGAAGTTTATTCATTAACTTAAAGAACTAGTATTCTAGTTTTCATCAGAGGTCACGGTCCTTACTGGCAACAAATTCACAGAGTGCCTTGGGGAAAACATAATTAAGTTAGTAAAGAAAAAGCTAGAAAATTACTGACAAGTAGGTGAACAAAGTGCTATGGAAACTCAGGAGGAATTATTTGCTGCATTGTATAACCTGGAGAATCTTTATGGAATATGCAGCATTGAACAAAAGAAGGCATAGTCTGAAGAGAGCCACGCCTATCTCAAAAACAAGGATGTGTCAGTAGCTTGAAACGGAGCACATGGACATAAGAGGCTATCCACACATGTGCGGCTTGGAAGCAGGAAGGTTTTAGGTTGAAGGATTGATACATAGCAAGAACTGCATGAAAAAGTGTTGTATCATCAAGCACAAGTGAAAACACAGCAAACTTCAGCCAGGGGGATGCAATGACAGAGATTCTAAGAAGGAAGATTCTTGCTGCAAGTGCTAGATTTTAAAATCAGAGCAATTATCAAAACTGACACACTTATATACCTCAAAGTATTATTAAAGCAAGAACATGCTCATCCCCAAAGCATTTCAATAAATAAATAATTGGAGATAGGTAAGTGAAATAGAAAGTAAGAAAAAAAAAATACAGAGGAACATTGCAGCAAAGAGCTAGCGCTTTGACATGAAAATAAGACTGATCAATGCTGGACAGTCTTATCAAAGTGGAAGAAGGAAGAAGAGGGAGAATACAAAATTACAGACGAAAAAGAAAATATTACAGCAAAAATGTTATAGAGGATTGCTAAAGAATGCTTTAAAAACAATCAAAAAATTAGGAAAATCTAGACAAAGTAGATTTAAGTTTTGAAAACCCAGGAGATGAATAATAAAGAGCAAGACTGAAATAATAATAAAGAAGAACAAAGACTCAGGGAACAAAGACTGAGGGAATGTCCAACCAATAATTGTCCCAACTTGAGACCTACTGAATGGTAGACAGCCAGCCCCTGATACTCTTAATGGTACTCTGCTATGCTTGCAGTCAGGAGTCTAACTTGATTGTCCTCTATGAGGCTCCAGCCAGCAGGGGATCAAGACAGATGCTGGGACTTGCAGCCAAGCATGGGGTGGAGCTCCGAGTTTTCTTTGTAAGTGTTGGGGAAAAGATGGAAGGACCTGGAGGGGACAGGAATATCACAAGAAGACCAACAGAGACAACTAACCCAGACCCATGGGGGCTTACGAAGCCTGAGACATCAACTAAGGAGCATGCATGATCTGGACCTAGGCCCCTGCACATATGTGGCCGATGGGCGGCTTGGTCTTCATGTGGGTCACCTGGCAAGTGGAGGCAGGCAAGGGGGAGAGGAGCTGTTTCCTACAAACACTCTACTGCTGGGTTTTGGATCACTTCCACCGGGCTGCCTTACCTGGCCTCAGGGGATGAGGACATGCTCAGTTCTGATGTGACTTGATGTGCTGGGGAGAGCTGATAGGGGGAGGGGAAGTTCCCCTTTTCTGGGAGGAAAGAGAGAGGGGAAGGGGGAAGGAGGAGAAGAGGGGGCAATGTAAAGCAAATAAACTAAAATTTAAAAAAAGAAAAAGAAAAAAGAATCCCTCAACAAAGAAACTCCCAGGACTGGATAGATTTGAAGGTGAATTACACTGGACCCTGAACACACAAGCAGCAATTCTTCTCATACTGTTCTACAAAGGGAATGGGAATACTGTATTACTTCCAAGGCCAGATCATAAACTATACTGTGACTGCTGCCTTGCTTTATCTCTTGTACTGCATATTCTCTGGGAGCAGCTATCACAGTGGTAGGACAGTCCAGTAGCCTATGACTTGCTCCTTGTTGCAAAGAACTGAAGCTATTGGACAACAGCCATGTGAGAAAGCCACCTAGGAAATAACATTCCAGTCTCAAAGGGACTTCCAGATAATTTCTGCTTCAGCTTGCATGATGACTCCAACCTCATGAGAGACTCAAGTCCGAACCTCCGACGGAAGCCACTTCTGAGCTCAAAACAGTAACATTTTTGTGGTAATTCTTTCATTTTTAAGCTCCTCTATGAGTTCTTTTAAATGGAGTCGTCAATAGTTATCATGGTTTTTGCTTACATAGAGGTTATGTTCAAAGAGTCTCCAGAGATAAAGCAGGGAAGACACTGAACACTGGGTTTCCTATTTCCAAAGAAACTTGCAGAGTTTTGTGGAGTCTCTCTGCTCTTCACCAGAGTGGGACACACTGAGATTTCTACTCTATGCCTGATCCCCAAGATACTGAGGTTGGCACAGCAAGGATGTGGGTATGTAGAGTGGAGGGAACTTACTTTCATAACCATAAGCCCAGGGCTCTTGCCACTGAACTATTCTTCAGAAAAATGATTTCATCTTTTCTCTTTAATTTATGTGAGACATCAGCCCGCCTGCTGAAGATCAGTCATTTGGCTCAGCAACAGTTGCTTATCTAGAAAGAAGATTGTGTGTTACTTGGTAGAGTGGGAGATAGCTTGAATGTTAATTCTCATAGAGTAAGTAATGACAGCACCTCCAAAATTATACTGGTTCTACTGCTGGGGAGTTTGGGCTTGCTCCTTATATGGCAAAGGGGATATTGCAGACATAATTATGTTAAGGACCTTGAGATGGGGAGATGAGTCTCGAGTATTCATGTAGGTTCTGAGAAACCTTAGGTGTCTTTACAAGAGGAGTCGGATTGGGTTTTATAAAGAAGGCAAGGAGATATGATGCAGCAACAGAATGAAAAGTGTTGATATAATTCCAGGCTGTGAGCCAGAGATGAGGGCTCCTCCAGTCTGACAGAGGGTAGAAGGTAGATCCTCACAGAAAGAATCCACAGCCCTCTTGATTTTAAACCACTATGTCTGACTTCTGAGTTCAGAATTGTAAAAGAAAATAAGTTGTATTGTTTTAGGCCACCAATGTTGTTGATAATTTATTATTGTTGCTTAAGTAGTTAATTACACTTATTTCGCTTCCACCAGTCCCTTCCCAGCTTAGATGGCATATGGAGGGCAAGCTAAGAGTTATTTTCTTGTCTAAAAATATAGCAATAAAATGTCTATTTCAAAAGTTTGCTGTGAGATTGGATAAGATCTTTCATGACAAGATGCAAGATCAGACTTGGCATATTGAAAGTTCTTTGCGGCCTGTGGGTTTGGTCTTAGCAAGGAGATCACAGATATTTTTTTTCCCCCAGTCTTAAAAATAAATCACATTATTCTTGCACTATTGAAAGGTTGAATATGTCTTGACTCTTTGGCTTATTCTCCAATTGTCAGCTTTAGAAAAGTTAGCAACAAAAGGGTGAAAAAAAAACAAAAACAAAACAAACAGGTGAAATGACTGCAAGGTGACCTGGGTGAGACTTCTGAAGGGGTAATAGGAAGGATTCACCTAGAGTCCACTTTCATGGAATGCCACACTACATGGGCAAGAGGTTGTCCAAACTGTAAAGATCCTTTGAGAGTGTGCTCACAAGGTGTCTGGTGCGCTAGCCTGGATACGAAGCCGTTCTTCAGGCTCAAAAACAACCGCACTGATGGTCACACACAGCTCTACCAGAAAATAGAATGATTTGACTTGTCAAAGCTGCTTAATACACAAACCTGAGAGAGTCTGTCAAGGGACAGCCATTGATGAGCCGTCCTGCTGCTAATACACTTTCAGGACCAATAAACATACACATCAGTGCAACCTTGTCCTTATTCTGGATTTCTAGAAAATGCACTGTTAAAAAGGCATGTGATAGTAATTACATTTGTTTGTACTATTCATTCCTGTAACTCAGTCTTCCACTATCTACTGACATTTTTAGTAGTAATATTTATTATTTTTATTATATACTATATATTATGTACTATATACTCTAATATTCTGACTTATTGTTATTTTATTCTGTAGTTTACATGTCCTTACCACATTGCAGAGAGACCATATAATCTTTTATCATTCCTGGCGAGAGACCTCACAGATAGGAACGACATCTCCACAATCCTATTGTGCAGTGCTTCGTAGAACATTTTGTGCTTTGTGGTTGTTTTATGCAATAGAGACGATTCTAGAAAATGAAACCCAAAGGGCATTTTCAAAACAGATCCTGGTGCTTCAGCTTTATTGCATTTTGAGAGTAAAATGAGGGGTCACTGTTCCATCATCCTGGCATGCCCCCAACTGGCATAGCTGGGGGGGGGTGACTTTTAAGGCTTTTTTGGTATAAGCCTTTCCCAGGGAGGCAACAAATATCTGTTCACCCCCAACAGGGCACCAACAGTGGACCAAAGAAATGACTCTATTCACCTCTAGCTTGGCGAACCAACGAGTTTAATTAAGGCTACTGAAAGAAGCATGGGTGAGGATTCACTTACAGGAAGAAATGCAACTACTGAAAAAGATGTCTCTTCTCCACGAACTGTTAATATATGTATACTCGGGGAGGGACACCCCATGCAACTGTTAGTTGCCCATCTATGTTTGGGGAAAGGCTGGGCTTTCATAGGCCTTTCATGTCTACTCATGATGACAAGCGAATGGATTCAATGTTGTGCAGGTTTCTTGCTGACAGGTCAAATGAGCAATCAGCCTGCCTGGAGGAAGACAGGGTTCCGTAATACCTTACAAAAATCCTCATCCTGTTAGTCAGAGATGAATCTTGTGAGTATAGGAATCTGCTCCTTGAGCTGACTTCTAAGGTGAGAACGAGAAAGGTTCTGGGACAAGGTCAGTCTGCAGACAACTGATGGGAGGTGCTTGGTCGCTCTGGTGCAGACTCGCTTACTTAAATTGGTAATAATGGCAGGGAGACTTATTAAGATGGTCTTTGTTGGCTCATGGAAAGTAATAGCTGAGGTAGGGCTTTACCTCTACCCATGGGGGTTGTCTTGCTTTGCCTTGGGCCATCTCATGATCATATGGAACAGTTCTGTTGACAGGTCCTTTTGATTGTTCTAAAGTGTCTGCTCCTAAACGTCAGCCCGGTTAAAAAAGTTTGCTTTCCCACACGCTGCCTCCCCACTACTTTTGTGGGCAATGAAAATTAATATAGAACCTGAGGTCCTCCCAGCTTTGAGGAGAGGAGACAGCGCCTTCATTAGCCACTGCTTATACGAGGATGTGGACAAGTACTGTGCTCCATTGCTTCAGCTAAAATCGTCTAGATTTGATGCATTCCAATTGGTCTCACACACGATCAACAATGCATTTCAGGTACACCGTGAATGTGCCTCTGCGCTGTTCCCTTGCATCCCAAAATCATGGTTAATTTAAGCCTCTTTCTCTCCTTGCTTAGGCTTGACACAGCAACTGCTTTTCTGTCACACTGATTTTTCTGTCCTTGTGGATTTAAAGCCAGGGCTGAGTCCTCTTAACAGAGTGAATTCTCTGACAAGGAAGTTTTGCAACCGAATTTACAGCCAGAGTCAAGCTTGTCAGTGAGTGCCAGAGGGGAACTGTCGCAACTAGCCCCTTAAGTATGCATTTAACAGTGTTTATCCAAGCGAGTTTGTGATTTCTTCACTCTCTCCAACAAATATGTTATTTGTAATACCTATCTTCTCTAATCTAGGTGTTTGAAAAATGTCTCTAACGTGTGTGGGCTAGAATGCGTTTTGTTTTTCTGCAGGAATAGTCATTTAGCAAGGGCAGTCTCTGAGGAACTATCAGACACTGCTTGCCATTGCTCCGCATCTTGTGTCCCTGCAGTAACCATGTCTTAACCCTGAAGAAAAACAGGGTAATCTTTTCAAATAAACATTCTCAAGGATGTTTAGAGGGAGCCCAGTTGCCAGCTTGGAATTCTCTTAGGATGCTCAAAATAGCTATCCTGAAGCAGCACAATTACAGCAAATGGGGGTGTTCTTAATAAGCATTTGGGTTTTTTTTGTTTTGTTTTTTTGTTTTGTTTTTCAGATGATGCAGAATTATCAGCTTAGATGTAAGCAATGAGTGTGTTCTAAAAGTCACTCAGGACCTTGTTTTCAATCTATTCGGTAGAACATGAGGTACAGACAGGTCACTTGATCAGTGAATTGGTAAGGGGTATCAGCAGTGCAGATATTTTTCTTAGAATGGGGTTGTGTCCTAGTATGTACCATAAGGGATTGAAAATATCTTAAGTTGAAAAGACAATGTACATAGCCTTCCTACCCTACATCCAAGTGTAACAGCGCAGCCTGCTACAATTTCTTTCATTGTTTCCCCTCATGTTGGTGTGACTGACTTAAAGGTGCAGTTTTTTGCTTCTGCCCAATATCTTGAGACCCAGTCATTCCTCATATATCTAGTGCTGGAAAAAAAAAAATCAACATTTGTAATTTGTGGGTTGGTCTTTGTATCACTGCATATCGCTCTTGAACCACGGGAAACTCAGGAAATTATCAAGTTGAACCATTGTAGGGAGAGGTTGTCAGTATTTGATGGAAGCAGATTAGGTTTTATTGATCTAAACCTGCTCCTGGTCAGAGTAAATATGAGATGAGAAAACACTTGTGATTAAGTGAAAGGAGGCACTGAAATAAATGCCAGTGGGCACATAAAAGTATTCGTGGAGTATCTCTATTCCCATGGAACTAGACATAGGTAGAAATAAAATGTAGAGCATGGATTGAATGAACAATTATCTGACTGACGTAATTAAATGAAAGATAACACATATGCTCATCGTATCACCCAACATTATGTTGACTGAAATGTTTTTATACGCGTGCTCCACCCCCTTCCCTTTCTGTGGATTTCTTCAGGGCAAATGGTTTATCTTACTGGGACCAGAATTCTCTGTAGTTATTGTTGGTTCTGTCCCATACAGGATGGAATGATTAAGAGAATAGATTTAGTCTTGAGTTTAATATTATCTCCCACGATCGGTAAGCACAGAATTTATCACTTGTCTGAGATACTGAACATGCCGAGCATCTTTTCAACTTGCCTCATGCATACACGCATACACACACTCGACACAAAGGCACGGCGATTTTGCGAAAAGAAGCCAGTGACAAGTTCTGGGAAAGGGAAATAGAATGTAAGCCACACATGTACCTTAAAATTTCCAGGGGACCCCAGAGAGGGCTCTACTAGTTTGGCATACAAGTCTGATGACCTCAGTCTAATATCCGGAACTCATGCCTGAGTGAAAGGAAACATCAGCTTCCTGAAGTTGCTCTTTAACTTGAATGGTGTTCCACAGATTTAATGTAAGGCCTGTAGCTTAACCACAGAACATCTTTTTTTCTTTATGTTTTTCTTTTTTGAAAACTGGTTACAGTTTACTCTTTAAAAATCATTTATATGTCCTCATTAAAATGATGGGTCTCTTTGGGAAATTTCTATATATGTATGTCATATATTTGGCTCTTCCTCATCATCCGTTACCCTCCCTTGTTCCTTTTTACCTCTCCCCTCCCATCCCCTAAATAGTTCCTCTTCTGCTTTCATGTTACATATATATTATTTGTTATATGTATTTATAGTATTAATGTATGTGTAACTATATTTATATATAATGTAGATTCTTCAAATTAAAAAAAATGTAATGGTTCTTTGTTCATCTGGCTTATTTCGCTTAACATGATGTTCTCCAGTTCCATCCGTTTATCCGCAAGTGAAACACTTTTGCTCTTCATGGTTGATTAAAGTTTCATTGTCTTATATACTACATTTTCTTTAAGTAGTTTGTTGGGGGCATGGTTGTCCTTGAAATCACAAAGAAGCACTAAGAAAACCAGGAATGTTAATCACGCAGGGGTATTTTCTCACCAGAGGAGATAAAATCAAATACCTGCATTTCATCCAGAAAGGTGAGAGTGGATTTTTTTTTAAGGACCTGGTGACCTTTATGCTATCTGTGGAGGCAGACTTTACCCACCTTTTGTTACAGAGACAGACCTCACCCAAATTCCCCAGAATGATTATCCTAGACTCTTCCCTTTTTAGATTGTTGTTACCCACCCTTAGTGGAGATGTCACAAGTACTTTATGGCCTGCTGACCTGTATGCTATCTGTGAAAGAACACATTAAATTCCAGGCCTTTTAGCTATTGAACTCATCTTCATGGTCACATGTACATTGTAAAGGACTTTCTATGTAGTCATACCTTAAGCTTTGTTGTGCACCTGGAATTGGAATGACTGTTGCCTGGCAACCTTTCCCCAAATTGTACTGTTTTGCAAATATGCTGACAACGCTCTGCCTGGCATTAGACTCCCCGGAAGTCTGATCCTGGTTGACAAAGTCAATCTGCACAGGGTTTTCATTCTCATCTCTTAATGAGTTTCACTGTCTGACACCTGCAGGGACTCAGTATTCCCTCCCTCAGTAGTCACCTGCTGACTGACATCTACTCTAGTTCTCTGGTTTGACTACTATGACTAGGGTGACGCCATGAACATGGAAATGCAGGTATCTCGGCTGTATGCTGACTTAGAGTCCTGACAGCATAGAGATCATTTGGACACTGTATGAAAAACAGTGGAAGGTGTGGCTTTTTGATGTAGTTAGTCACTTACACTGAACTTTTTACCACCAAACATTTTCTTAGTATTATCTTTTGACATAAATTAAAACACTCAGTTATGTCCAGAAGACACTTTCACCTCTGACCTCTTGCTCTTACAATCTTTCTACCCCCTATTCTGTGATGGTACCCAAACTTTGGTGTTTGGAGAGGTCATAAATGTCCCTTTTGGAGTTAGGCACTGAACTAATACTTATTCTACCCCTTGGACAAGTTGGGAGTTTCTGCACGGAGAAGAGAAGGATTTAATTTTTATCTGGTCATAAAGCTGAACACACGATTCTTGAAAGAACTATTTCATCACATAGTTCAGTCTTTTCCTCTTTGAAATTAATTATATATTATATTAATTATATTTATTATATTATTATTAATTACATCTTAGCAACTTGCAAAGCCCTCAAAGTTGATTTCATGCAGAGTGGCACCATGAACTGTGGTGCACAGTACTGCTTCATTGCCACACAAATGTCACTTTTTTTGCCTGTCCAACAAGGCAGTAAGTACCATAGGGATTTAGCCTGCTTCCTTCCTCTCTATCAAATGAAACGCTAAATCTGTGAGTATAAAATGTCTCCTGGAGGTACAGTGATGTAAGCCATAGGGTTATTTACCATGTGGATTCCACTGCAATTCTTTCAAGCATTTGCCTGTTTTACTGTTTGCTTTCTCATGAATATTTTCTGTCCTGTAGACTGCTTGATCATATCTGACCCAACTAAAGCTGATACTATTTAAATCATTCATATGGGGGTTGAACATTGAAAGAGTTAAACTTGCCTTGAACTTTGCATAGCCTGTCCTCTTGCTTAGCATTGCCTTTCCTAGTGCCTTTCCTTAAAGACCATGGCAAGAAAAAACACAGTCCTTTGTCTTTTATTCATTCATTGGATACAAACTTCAGACTTTCTAGTTGTAAGCCTTTGTGTTTTACAATGAAAGTAATAAAGGAGTATAAAATCCTGTCCTCATTCCTAGAAGGTCATATTTGTATATTTCTGCCACCTTGACTTAAGTTTATGAACAAGCCATAGAAGAGGCCTCATACCCTGGAAACCTCTACTGTCCTGAATTATAAGCTGGGAAAATTGGAACGCACAATCTTCAAATGTCACCTCCCTGTCCTCCCTTTCTAGATTGGTTTTCTCTTGTTCCTCTAAAGATACCTCATGTAATATCCGAAGTACACAGTCCTCTTTTTCTGCCTGCACACTCATGAAGAGCTGGTGTCTACCTGCAGCTCTCCTGCTCTGCCCCTCTATTGCCAAAGGAAATACAGTCTTTTCCCAAAGGCCTCCTTTAGGTGTATCTTATTTCAATTGAGTAAAACTCTCTTATGCTTGGAGACATAGGGGAAATTAAACGAGAATCACAAAGTTTGAAGCCTAAAGGATCTCATTCAGAACTTGCCCTCTCCTGCTCACCGATTGATATCCTATTGGAAAAATTCCTGGAGCTCCCTGAGCTTCAGCTTCTGCATCTGCAAAATGGGGATCATGCTACTGCAAAGCCATCAGGACTTTTGATGGCCTGTGTAAGCAGAGGAGCCCAGTACTGGCCCTCACTCACTGGTCAGTCTCTATGGAGCAATGGACACCACCACCATGAACTGTTCTTGCCTGTAGACTTCCGGATGCTTCTTTTATTATACTCTAGGTTGCTTAAAGGACATGATGAATATCTTAGACATGATTCCCTGAAGCCTTACACAGGACTCTGTATCTAGCAGATGCTCACGTATATCGGATACCTTGGTGTTACTGTAAAGCTGCAAATAGCCTAGGCGGAATGGGCTCAGCAGGGTGAACAGTTCGAAGACAAGGTTCTGTAAAGCTTTTGACTTAGCTGGGCAAGAGTCTAAAAAGCAGGGTGATTGAAATGGCAGGTTTCATGTGATTTAGGACCGTAAGGTGGCCCCTTCCTGGGGTCACCCATAACATGAATCCGAAAAAGGGAGACAAGAGATGGGGCCAGGTGTTCCCCTGTCCTTAAACATTTTAAACAAGGGGAAGCAACTCAGTCATCACTGATTAATCTTTGATAATTTATCCTTTGGACATTAGTTAAAAAGAGTTTTAGATGAAATTAATTGAACTCTCATGACTTTTTCTTTTTTTCCCCTACTAAAATCATCAAAAGAAGCTGGACCTTGTATTTTAAAATACTGAGGCTTATTTTTCTGGGACTTCAGCCTATCAATTTGTTTGTGTTGAAATCACAATTTTCCAGAGGTATGCTGAAATACTTAACGTTATGTCAAATGAATGCTAAGTGAAAGTGTCCTAGAAAAGGATAAATATAAAATCAAGCCACATTACAAATGAGCACTATTGGATAGATTCAAAAGGCCATTTCCCCTTCAGACATATGGGTGCTGACAGTGTCCCTGGGTTTGCCCCTTTCTAACCATGAGTGTATTATGAATAAAGTAAGACCCCCTGATAGTGTTGTCAATAGACCTTAAAACCAAGTTCTTAGAAGTATGATGATTTTTTTTTTTTTTTTTTTTTTTTTTTTTTTTTAAAGAGAGTAAACTAGAAGAGAAAACCTGAAGATTAGACTTTCAGGACAGATTTTGTGTCACCGTCATCTGTGTTTTATGTTTGCCTATGCGACCAACTTATGTGTGTATTTATCCCTGTGACCATCATTGAAAACTCATGAGATCTCCATAATTTGTCTAGTGTTATGTTGCTTTGTGTGTAAATGATTGCTTGGTGGTAGAGAGACAGCGCTGGCCTGTGAAACATCAAAAAATTCAGTCCAATTCAGGGTGTTGAGATGGGAGAAAGGGAAAGGGACACGATTCTTCTCTCAACAGTATACTATGCACACAGAACGGTGGCCTTTTTTTTTTTTCCACCAAGTGGTTGTTGTCACATCTGAAAAATCTATACATTTCAGGTGATACCATGAAGCTCACAGAAGCAAGCAAGTTGGAAGGAATCTCCTTCCAATACTTGACATTCAGCTGTGGTGTTAAAAATAGTTGAAACTTCTGAAGGAATGGGCGGGCATGGGAGCGTTAGCAGGCCTTCTGGTGTTGGTCTCCTTGGTTTGCCTGTGGTATATATGCAAGATTAGAGTCTCACAACAGTGTGATGCAGCCATGATCATTCAGGCCTTTACAGCCATTGAAGCAGGACATTCTCCCCAAGCATGGTTGGATACCATAAAAAGCTAAAATGATACGCTCAGGATGCGAGGCTAAGCACTGCACTCAGGGTCAGCCGCTTTGGACCCAGAGAAGAGCATGTCTGATTGCATGCGGGTTGATGCCCCAGGTCCCGCCTCTGAGAAAAAGGTATCGGACGGTCTGATGCTCTTTGGGTGGATGACACCTAAATGAACATCAGTACAAAGTCCCAATTTATTTCTAATATCAGAGATCAGACCTCTACTCTTGCCTGATGCGTCTAAAACAAAAAGGGGGAACTGTAGAGAGCTGCGGAATGCTATGCCTTAAAGATGGAGCTGGTTTCCGCCTTCCACCTTCCCGATGGTGAGTGCTCTCTGTCACGAACAACTCCACATTTGGCTAAGGCTGAGGATCTGGCTTGCTTCCATGTATGTGGACCTATCTGCATTGCCCCCGTGGCACGCCTGGGTTGGCTACCCAGAGGCTATTTAAGCTGTGGGCTGGCTTTCCCCGGGGTCCGAGGATTGTTCAATCTTCCTGAATAAACTGCATTGAAAAAAAAAAAAAATAGTTGAAACTATCTTACCACTGTTATATGCAATTCCCATAGTTGTGAACCCACTTAAATTTGTTTCACATAGTTGAAAGCATCCATCTTAAACTGAAAGCAGGCCTTCTTAAACTCTGTACTCATGATCCCTTGTCATCAAGACACTTTTACCTGTGCAGATATACAGGTAAAATATGTATACACATTAACTATTAAAACAATTCTTTGATATAAAAGTAATTTTAACATTTTTTTAAAGATGGAAGTCAATTTACATGACAAGAATATAGGCACACTTATTTATTTTTCACATACAGGATTAAATCTTTTCTAAGTATATTATAGAACGTAAAACATCTTTCAAGGTTTGATTGCATAGTTATCAGTGCTAAGCATACTGTTTTATATTAATTCATAGTATAAAACTGTAAAAGTACGCTTAGGTTCATTTAAGAAATCATTGGAAATGTGGAAATTCTGTCACAATCACAAGCCAAAATTCATTAAATTACTTTTTTAAAAATGGTGTGTATGTGCGTGCCACCTGTGTGTGAGATTCCCCAGAGGCCGGAAGAATGTTTCAGGTGGCCTGGGGTTGGATTCACAGTCAACTGTGAGCCATCTGATGTGGGTGCTGGGAGTCAAACTCAAGTTCTCGTGGAGAAAAGCAAGCACTCTTAACCACTGAGCCACCTCTCCAGCCCCTCATTAACTTATTATTAACAAAACTCAAGTTAGGACTTTCAAAATAAAGTATTTCAGTATACTACAACACAAAAACTTCATGCCGAGGAATGACAGTAGAAAAATATTAAGTCTTTGCTTTCAGTGGTTAAAACCATTATGCTTCTAGCCGAGCAGAAACCTTTCATGTTAGTAAAAACACTGCAACTCACAACATACAATAGTCCCAAATCTGAGCTTGGGCGAGTCAGACAGCCCTGGTTGGCACGCTGCAGTATGGTGGGCATGCGCACTGCAAAGTTGTACGTTCAAAGCTAAAACTGCAGTCAAATCACAAGACGAAACAGAGGCGCGTGCTTCCAGTGACAGCTTTGGTTCGTTCGGTAAACCTTTTACTGGCGACAGCTTTTCATGACTCCCACATGAAAACGACCGGAAGCTGTGTCCTAAAGGATAAAGAAAGCTAATTTGAGGAAGACTGAGGAAGTTGTTACCTTGTACAGGTCTGGGGGAAGGCTCAGAAAGCTCCAGTGGGGCAGATATAGGTAAGAATGAGTTCCGCTCCTGGTGTTAATTCGTTGTGTGAAAGCTTTAGTTCTAAAGGCTCAAGAGCAGACATGTTGGGCTTTTTCTCTTCCAGCCAAGGCAGGAAGTGTGCTTGTTTGTGTGTGTTTGTAACTTATGGGTATAAGTTCTTTTAGAAAGTGATTATTTGAAGCAAAACTTTAGACTGTTGACCTGGCGTCATTATTCAGAAGAAGTTGAAAGTTGGGAGAAATTGGAGGAGACAAAGGAACAATATGGAGAGTGGACGTTGGAGGATTCAAAGGAAGCACACTGGGAAGGAGGGATGCAGGATGTGCTAGTGAGATAGACTTGACAGACAATCTGGAAGGGCTGGTAAAAAATACCAGATCGCGGTGGGTGATCTCAGTCCTGGGAGTCCAGATCGGAGAAGCAGTGATAAGTGCCGTGGGAAGAAGAGTAGAGAGGAAAGACAGTACTCCTGGATTCCGCTCAGGGGCACCATTGCGTCTCCCAGTGGTTTCTGTATTCTGCTCTCACTTTATAGATGACAAGATAAAGTTCAGAGAAATTAAAAGGCTTCTAAAGGGTGATATAATTTCATCAAAACCTCCAATTTCTTCCTCACTTGCTCTTTATCCTATGATTCCTCTCTAGCCTAGACCATGCATGACTAGGGCAAGACCAAGATATCATGAGATAACAGGTCTTAGGACAAAGACAGAAAAAGCAAGTTATAAATTCTTCATGCAGATGAGAAGCAAAGAAAGTTATATTTAGTTTTAAAACAGATCCTTTTATTTTTGCCTATTTTTTTTTGAGAAAGGGTCTCACTGTGTAGACCACATTGGCCTTGAACTTCTGCCTCCTGAGTAACAGAACGATGAGCTTTCTAAATGAAAAATGCAGCATGGAAAAGATGAATACAGGGATTACTCTAGGGAGTATAAAGTGCGAAGACAATTGGGAGGAGGATCTGGAGAGCACAGCTGTACCGAAAGACAACAGAAGAATATGCAGTCATAGAAAGAGTTCCTAGCATTGTCACTTGAGAAAATTATGGAGTGAGCATCAAAGAAAGCTAAGTACTCTGTTGTGGGACATAAGAATGAGTGCAGGCAACTGTTGTGGATGTCAGGAAAATGGTCATCAGTGAAAAATCACAGAGGCAAGACTGACAATAAAGGTGGAGCTTGTCTCTTTAGAATTAGAAAGAAAAGAAGACAATTTGAAGATGTTTTAGTTAAGGGAGAAATGGAGCAACAGCGGAGAGAGAGGTAAAGAGAGAGACAGGAACAGGAAGGCAGCGTGTGGTGAATTCCCATGGGAGATAAGGAAGGAGTTAGCTGTTTACTAAGGGAAAAACCATGCCTGCCAGCCAGACTAGGGAACAACAGGCAGAATTCAACAGCCTTGTGAGTAGAAAGAAACTAGCTTGTAATCTTAAAGAAGTGAGTGGCAAGAGTGAGAGTTCATTTATATATTGCAACTTCTTCCAGAAAATCCGTAATGACCCTGGGAGGAGAAAATGGACCTTTGGAGGCACTGGCATTCACAGCTGGTCAAAAGGTGACATGCATAAAGGACATTGTAGAAGCATCTCCAAATGGCATTGCAGTCCATTCTCTTGCTCTAAGTTCAAAGCGGTACTGGTTTTGGGCACAGACTCTGTTTGTAGCTCCACTCTTACTCATAAGAAAATACAGTGTCTTTTTAGTGTAGGAATCTTTTTGGTATTATAATTAGACTAGGAATCCTTAGAGTTTGGGTGTGTAAATTCAGTGAGATAACAATGACATTTGGAGAGAGTGAGTGGATAATGACGGAAACTGAAAACAGATACAAGTCAGGTAGGGTAGGCACTGCAAAGTGGGAGTTCCAGAACGTGTCCTTGATTATCGTTCCATGTTCCTTATGATCTCTTCTCCTGAAAGAGCAGGTCTGCCTGTATTCTATAAGCCAGGACATGACAGATATTGACACTTATGGGTAAACTACCTGGACTGAACCGTTCATACTCCTCTCCATGCCTCACTACAGCATTTGCTCCAAAGTCTTTAAAAAAGCCCCGAGACAAAGCAGTTAGATGCTCCCAGTTTCCTGGACTTTCTCTTGCTGTGCGGGAGCTCTGGCTTCTCTCTTAATGTCCCACGTTTGCTGTATCAGTAATGAAAATCATCATGATGACAAACAATTACAATTACAATTAGTACCTGTGAGCATTGAACTTTCCCACCCAGATATGGTTCTTTCTATGATGGGTTACATGCTAACCAGGTCTGCCGTGTATGTTAATCTGTTTAGTTTCTTCAGCAGTTCTTTGCAGTCTCCATAGATTCCTTCCACGTCTACAGTGTGGAAAAAAAAAAAAAAAAGACACTCTGAACTCAAGTGCCCAACCTTAAGAATTAATAATGGAGCCAGGGTTCATCTAAGTGATTTGGATTCAGATAAAAGATTTTGAAAATAGAAAATCATTGTTTGCAACATGTTCTTACAAGAAAAATAGGGCAGGATCTACATACCTTCCAAGAGAGAACATATTTTGAGTTTATTCATTGCCAATTACTTGAAGTACCTGTTTTGCCAATCCTCTAACCTGACTTCACCATGTTGATGCCTTTTTCTCACTGAAAATCAAGACCTTCCACCTTCATGTATTTCCATAAAAAAAAAAAAAAGCCTCTGGCTCTGCTCCCCAATGTTCATTTCTGTGAGTGACAGCATGTGCTGGGAAGGACATATGTCTTATAATGAATGGCTGCTAGGAATTGGCAGTGGCAGCCAGTTGGAGCGTCAGGGATAATGACTGAAGTGAGAAGGAAGGGGCTATTGAAAAGTCAGAGAAAATTCTTTACTATATCATAAAAATGTGGAAGGGATTTTTAAATGTTTCCTTAGTGTCATCTTAATGACCTCCACCTTTAGTAGCCATTGTAGGAAAATGTAGTCAGATTTCATAACTGATGTGTTACACAGAGAGCCAACACAGAGTAATAACCAATAGTATTGGCTTATTGGGCTATTCCACACAATCCACAATGTCTGGTAGGAACCCACTGCTCTCAGTTATGTGGTGGCTTGAAGAAGCTTATTTGCGGTGTCTTCTAATTCAACTGGCTGCTGTTTAAAATTGCTGTAATTACCTAAGAATTTGACTAGAAGAAAGGCCAAAGACACCGAGTCAGGGTGACATTGACAACGACAGTCACAGGGCCATATCAAGAAGGGCTCTGAGCAAAGAATTGGATAGAGTCATGGAGATAGTCACAGAAGCAGAGACAGTTTGTTAGATCTATTTTTAAGTGTGAAAACAGGCTGGAAGAGAGAGAGTTCAACAGCTCAAACAACAACTATTGTATTTAAAAGATGGAGCTTTTAAAGCCACATAGTAGGGACTTGTGGGGTCATTTACACAACACAGGCTTTCTTATAAATGCTGTTTTAGAGGTAGCTATCCATACAACTTCATTCATCACGTGCCTCAAACCTTCACCAAGAGTTGTAGGTTTTAGTATTTTGCTCCTGTACCCACATCAGTGGCTCAATTTAGTTCTAATAAGTCCTATCAGGGGTTCCAGTCTTCCTTTTTGCCACCAGGTTTTCGCCTATGCTAACTTTGCAGACTTTGTGTAAGAACTTCTGTATCTCACTCTCTACTCTATCCTCCTGCCTCAGAAACCTGTTAACATCATAAAGACAACTAAAACTGTTTAAAGCCCTCTCTGTTTCCCCCTTTCTTAGGTGCCAAAGCTGTGGTTCTGCAGCACTCATATGCTTTGATTGCCAGCTTTGACTGTCCTGCTGTAGTCAGCACACAAGGTGTCAGTACACTATGCTGCAGAGCTTTGTGACCAGGTGTGGTTAGGAGACTGTATTGTCACTTTATACTGGTCTCATCCTATAGAGCCGCAAGCCCAGAGCAGCATTCTATAGCACAAACAGCAATGGCTCTGATAAAGTGTGCTTTCACTTTTAAATCTTGTCCATGTGCTTTAAAGAAAAGGTTTGGTCAAAAAAATAAAAATAAAATAAAATAGAGTTATTGATTCAGAATGGCAAGAAGTAAAGGGTAGGCAGAAAAAGCAATGCAGGATCTGCTCAGCAAGCCTGGAGATGTCAACATTAGCCCACACAACAAACTCAGGGGCAGCTGTGTTTTCAGTAATAGGACAATCTGGACCCAACTGAAAGAAAGTCGATTGCAAACTCACAGGTCTTAGAATTCTTAAAACTGCCTAGACTTTCAACACAGCACGACTGCCTCCTGGATGCGTTTCGCCTTGCTGTTAAGATACTTTATTTGAAATCTATCTGTTACATTTTTCTTCCAAGGTCTGCTTGACATTTGTGTTGAAAAATAATGTACAGATTAAGAAAAGACAAAAGGATCTCTGGCATAAGACTGAGAAATATCAAATATATTACTTAGAATGGATGGAGACAGTGTGTAGGCCTGCTCATTTTGTTATTTCACCGGTAAATACATATATTACATGTTTTAGGAATGACTCATGTCTGTAGAGATACTGGTGGAAACAAAGGTATTTAGTTATGTTTAGGAACACATATATTTGTCATTGGGTTATGTTGCCTATAAGACTTTGAGTAGATAGGATTGAGATGCTTCTAGCTCACAGAAGGTAACCTGAAAATGTACCAGAATTATTTTTTATTCACATAATATTCTAAATAAACTTGTTTATAAAATGTGCGTACTATGTCTTTTCTCCGGTCCCTCCAGTGTTTGTGCCTTTCAACATCGCTTTTTACTGCTAGATTTAGGAAAGTCAAAAACCTACCTTGAAGATTAAAGTCTCCTGGATATTTCACAATCGAGCAAAACCTCCTTGAAGTTTTGCTTTGGCTTTTTATTACAGAGGATAAATTGCAAAGTCTTCCCACATATGCCAAGCATCTGCATGATTTGGATGTCCTTAGAGGCCATTCTTCTGATTCTTTCAGTTTTGCAAACTCTTCAGGCTCTTCAAGTACACCGTTTCCCTACTCCAGGATCCTATTTTGCCAAAATGATTTCCTTTCTCGTAAATGTTGCATTCTGTAGTATCTCTCTTAATCATTGCACATGGATCTCTGCATGTCCTCCACCGGGCTGTGTGCTTATTCTGTATCTTAGCAACTACTTTATTTCCTTGGTAATACAGTATATTTATTAACCTAATTGTTATCCTCTCCACTTAATTATGAGCTCTGTGAGGTGAGGAGCCATGTGTTCATTCCTAAGCTTAGCAGAGTGCATTAGACACGGTAGCTTTTTGACAATTGTGTAATCGGCAGATCCATGAGCTTAGAAAGAAACTATTATAAATGTACCACCAAGGTGGCATAGGGAGACAGAAAAAAAAAAAACAAACAAAAAACCCATGGAACTATTAGATGGGTTGAATTCAGATGAATAGTGTTATATAGTAGATCAGGACCAGAGGATTGTTTTTGAGCAGGGAATGAATGTCATGAGGCCTATGATTCAAGAAGAGTGATTTGACAAGCACACCACAGCTTGATTACAATAGAAAGGCAGCCTCCAGAGGCCCCGTTAAAAAAAAAAAAAAGGGAAGCTGACTGACACCTAGGAAAGCATGTGGGATTAGGAGACTTGTGGATTTAAAAGTGAGGCATACTTTCACAGATAAGACATGTTTTTCTTTCAGAAGCAGACTTAGTCAAAGGATGTGTTTTGAAGTTATTAGAGGAAACAAAATTAAAATGGTCTTTTGTCTCAGTTCACAGTCCTAAGGAGGTTACCGTCACAGACACACCTTGAGAGACCAAAAAGATTAAAATTAGCAGCTATTATTAAGGGCTAAACTATGTGGGTGGAGAAGTCTGATGCCCTGAGGGGAAGGACCACCTTACTGCATTCTTTCCCCACCTACTAGAGATAACAGTTGCTAGGAAACTGGCCCATCCCTCTAGGGAGGGACACCAGGTCATTATGGTCTGGGGGCCTTCCTATAGCCAATCAATTCAAAATGTAGCATTTTGACCAATAGATGCTTGCCAGGCAGGAATCGCCCCTGCCTTGGGCATGCTGGGAGGAACCAGAATCTATATATCACCCAACTAACCTGGGCGCGGGGTGCTCAGCTCCCACTGCTTTGGCGGTGGGGCTGTGTAGCCCAAGCTGCAGCTTGTAATTTTTCAATAAAAAGACCCTCATGTGTTTTGCAACGGAGTCGATTCCTGGAGATCTTTTGGGGGCTCGCGAACTGGGTGTAACAACCTGAGCACAGTAAACACGAGGGGCTGCCTCTGCTTTGTAGGGGTTGTCTAGACACATCTAGGATAAGAGCATTAGAAAACTGTTTTGTTACTTTTCATATCTTTAAATATTTCCCAATATAGAGTTACACAGAACTCAATATGTGTTTGGTTTCAGAAGCCCCTTTAAGTATAGTCTTATGGAAGAAAGGCCAAGTTTCACATCTTTAAGAAAAACTGTCTCCTAATGGTAGAGCACAGGGTTGCAAGCCAGAACTACCAGTTTTGATTTATGCTTTTGTCCTATATATGTTGAGTAAGATCCCATCAGCCACCTAACCAGCATGTTCTGAAGCTGAAAGTGGGCATGACTTTTATCCTAACTTATAATAAAGACTTGCGAACTAAGAGCTGATTGACAAATTCTGGGGTGTAAGACTCACCAGCATCATGGATCTTCATATTTGCCAACCGTCCATAGCATTTTATAGGGGGATTGGCTGATATGAAGGATGAACAAGAGGGAAACTAAGAAACCAGGACTCATCAGTAAGTTCGCTGTCCCAGGAATGGTGGCCCACTAGTGTGGCATGTGGGCTTCACGCTGATGTTTTACATTTAACATCACTGGGGGATGGTCAGCCTCAGAAAGCTAATGTTGTTGCTTGGGTTTCCTTGTGGCGTGTCTGTGGAGCATGGCCAGCTGGAGAGGAGGGGCCCTTCCTGTTATGGCATTGTTGTTGATAACAAACTGATATCTATTCGGCAGTAAAGGGATCCCCACAGCATGTGCGTAAGGGACTGTTGGGAGTCTTGAATGTGATAAACGGATTCCAGAGAAATCCCCAGGCACATATTTATCCCTAATTTCGATTAAAATCAGAAGACTCGTAGGTCACCTGAAGTCTCTCCTGAAAGAGCACTCCATGGACCCAAAGAGTCCTGCCTATAAAGTAGCAACTGAACTCTTAGCACAGTGTGCTTTTTGTTTTGTGCTTTGTTTCATTTATTTTCAGTAAGATTGTTCTTGTGTTATAAACACATAGAAAGTCTGGCATTGTGCTAGGAAACCTTAGTCCTTCTCGTCCTCTACTAGTCCCATCGGGCAGACTACTTATATTTCTAACTTCAACTCAGTTACCACAGCAGAAGTCTGGGTTGCTCGTAGGTGGGATGTTGGGAGTCTGCGAGTACACTGTAGAAAGAGATCGTTGGTCCTCTGATGCCTTTCACCGCAGAATAAACGGTTACACCATAGAGATGACTGACCTTTAACACCACGTGCACTGCTGAGCACATGTTTGAAGGTCCTGCACAGCAAAGCAGAACACAATGGGGTAGATACGTGTCAGACCACCACAGAACCCAAAGAGGTAAATGTGAAGTTTTGAAAATGTGAAGTTTTTCTATTCAAATGCTCAAGTTGAAAGTACAACATCAAAATAAGTGAATTTTATGTCATGAGACAGATTGCCCCAAAACTGAATTCTTTAGAGAAGGTGTGTATAATTCTCCTTGTTTTGATATCTCTTATAAAGCAGTGTTCAACTTTGATAACACCTGTAATTAGTGCTCAGGCACTACTTTATCTTATTTTATTTTTTACAATTTATTCATTATATTTCCTAATTGAAGTACCTTCCCTCAACTCCTCCAACTCATACCCTTCAACCCACTTCCCCCCTATTTCCTCCCCCTTGTCTACTGAAAGGGGAAGTGCTCTTCCTCTGCTTACCAAGTCTCATCAGGACTGCCTGGATCCTCTTCCTCTGTGGCCTGGCAAGGCTGCATTGCCAGGGGCAAGCGATCAAAAAGCAGGCAATCAAGTTCAGGACAGAGGAAACCCCTGCTTCCCTTACCTGGGGAATGACGTGGAGACTGAGCTGCAACTTTATTTGCAATAGCCAGAATCTAGAAATAACTGAGATGTTCCTCAATGGAGGAATGGATACAGAAATTGTGGTGCATTTACACACATTTACAATGGAATACTACTCAGCTATTAAAAACAAGGAAGTCTTGAAATTTTCAGGTAAATGGATGGAACTAGAAAAGATCATCCTGAGTGAGGTAACCCAGAAGTAGAAAGACACACATGGTATACACTTGCTTATAAGCCGTATAATATAGGATGACCATACTAAAATCTATAGACCTAAAGAAGCTAAACAACAAGGCAGTTCCTAGGGAAGATGCTTAAATCTCATTCAGAATGGCAAACAGGACAGACACCAGAAGAAGTGTAAGAAAAGGAACAAGATGAGTGCCTACTACAGAGGGTCCTCAGGCACTACTTTAGAAAATCAAAAAGTGCACCAATATTCTTTAAATTAACGGAGTGCAAAAGTGAATGTAATGTTCAAATTCAGGGGCCAGTGATGATATTTGAAACAACTTTGTAGATGTGCTTATGCATCCAAAATCAGGCTTGTTTGGGTAAAATAAAAATATTTATCAGTAAAATCAGCCTTTAAGATGCTGAATGAAAGCCACTATGGTCAAATAAAGTTTCATCTCCATCATCATTACAGATATTAACCCAGGTCATCTGTTATTCAAAAGGTTTTTCTCAAGTTGCCTTACTGATATTTTTCCTTCGGTCTTGATTACAATTAGAGGCATCATTAACTGTTGACTTGTGTTAACTCTAGGAATGAAACCCAAACCATCCAAGAAGTATCGAACAGAAATTGTTTTAAGAGAAATAAACTTTCCATTCCCAGCGATAGTTTCACACTTATTTCTAGATATACTTCCACATAAATTAATATCCCAGAATTTAAGTTTGGTTATATCAGTGAAACAGAAATCATGATTGGTGCCACAACACATGCTAACTGCATTTAGTGTGAATTTGTCAAAAGAAATGACATTGTTTTGTCCAAAATCAAGAAACAGTGACTTGGAATTGGCCCTTTGGATCAGGTGCCAACAGTTAGCTAATGTTTAGTTGGCTGCAAAATCTACTTTTTTACAAAGAAAAAGAAAAGTGAAACAAACAGACAAACAACTCAGAATCTAAATAGTCACATAGGATTTTAAAACTACACAGTGGCATTTTTCTCTCGTTTGACGTGCATGTTTAGTTAGAATTATGACATGCTCAGTAAAAGCACTATTTCCTCAGGAAAAATGATTATAGCTCCAGGTGGGGGGAAAAAGATTAAAATGCTCACCAACTTAAAGTAACTAAATATTTATATTTGTGTGTGTGTGTGTGTGTGTGTGTGCGCGCATGTGTGGGCATGTGTGCACGTATATGGTATATGTATGTACAGGAGCCTGTAGGGGTCAGAAGTGTCCCATTTCCCAAAGCTGGATACACAGGCAGTTGTGATACTATGTGGGTGATACCATGTGGGTGCTGATAACTGAACTCTGGTCCTCTGTAAGAACAGAAAACACTCCTGCTCAGCAACCTCTCCAGAACCCAGAGATGTATCTCTTCAAAAAAAATTTTTAGTCACAGAAACAAGAAAAGAAATATTCTAAGTTACAAAGTGATTTTAAAAATTAGGTCAGGACAAGTCATTCTGTGTAATTTTAGAAAACGTTACAAGACATTTTCTCTGAGTACCCATCACAGGATTTTTGGGCAGCTGATTTCACTACTTAGTCACTGAATGATAAGTCCTAGCAACTGGCTCCCAATAATGAAAGAAAATCTTGGAGAGTGAAATATATCGATAAATTACAGTTGTTGATTAAAAAATATTTTAAAGCAATAGATCTGCAGTTAATAAATTATGTTACAAAAATTATGACAAGTTAAAAATATTTCTACACAGATGTTAAATTCTACCAAGTTAGGTGTTTTCTTGAAGAGCTTAATGTATCTAGGGAATACTTTCACAAAAAAATGAATGCTTAGGATGGAGATCCATAAGAATGGAGTTTGTAAAACTGGAACTCTCTGGGGTGTTCTCCAGTGCTTATGAGTCACTTTATTTCCTTATCTTCCTGAATTAAAAAAATATATTTTATATATATATAATATATATACATATGTATATATGTATATATATATAATGTGCCAGGTCACCTGAAGATTGTTTAAATAGAGACTCTGTTTGTGTTGGTATTGTACCATGCTGAGGATCACTTAGGAAATTTAGGTCATTTGTACTTGGCTCAATCTCTTATCAAAACATCAAAACAACAGTTAGCTTTTGGGATGAATTTCTTTGCTACTTAGAACCTTTTTTTGTTTGGTTGGTTTTTTTTTTTTTTTCAGTGATGACTTTTAACAGGAAACCCTTTTTATGCACTAAGGTTTAAATTTTTTCCTTAAAAAAATATATATATTTATATTAAATATATATATTTAATTTGTTCTTTGAGAATTCCATGCACACATACATTGTATTTTGGTCATATTCACTCCCTGAGACCATGCCTAACACTTTTCTTACCTCTTCCATCATCTCCTCCTCTTCAACATCATGTCTTTTCTTTTAACCTCTCAGTACAACTAGTGCTGCGCTATCTACTGGATCGTGGGTAACCCACCAGGGCTACATCCCTCAGAGAACTGACTTTCCTTCTCCCAGCAGCCAGCAACAGCCATAGCTCCTCAGCTGGGGGTGGGGACTTGTGAGTCCTTTCCTGGTCCATGCTGGCACATTTCCTGGTTGTTCCGTGAATTCACGAGTACAATGTAGTATTCAGAAGGCACTGTCTTGCCACAGTCCTCCCTGACCTGTGACTCTTACAGTCTTTGCTCTTCATTGATGTACCCTGAGCCCTAGGACAATGGGTGTGATAATACATGTCCTGTTTAAGATTATCTACAGTCACTTATTCTTTACACTTTGACCAATTGTGAATCTCTGTACTAACTTCTGTCCAGTACAAAAAAAAACCTTCTTTAATGAGGGCTGAAGACTATACTAAACTATGGACAGATGGATAAAGTTTTTTTTTCATAAAGCCTTACTTTATAAGTCTATCTGCAGAAGTCCCAAATATATAACTTTAGAGTTGTACTCATATAAACAGTGACTTTAAAAGCTGTAAGATACCCTTTCTTATTACAATGATTAAATATTGATCTTACGCTTAATTTTACAAGCTTATTTACTGAGGGTAAGATGCATGACACCTTTTATTTAATTTTACTGATATCCTTCCTATTGTATATTTGCTCTATAGCACAGCCACAGCAACAAGTAACACCTTCATGAGGGCCTCTCCACACAGTTTAAAGACCGAGAACATCCACCTTTAAGGAAAGCTATAATATATCAACATCTGTTCTTAGACATTAGTTTTGTTTAATTGAATGTATGTCAAACCCATTGATATTCTTATTGATTAAACTACTCTATGTGTTACTATAGATGGCAGAATGAGGTTTTCCTGTTAATTTGTTTGCTTTTCCTCAAGTTTCTTCATCCTCATCTTCTTTTTTCCCCCATCCTTAATTGTTAATACTGCAAGATAGAACAATGCTATTTGTTCTAAATTCATCTACACAATCAGCAGCCCCCACACCAAGGAGCAAGGTTTCTTCATATTTATCAATGATATTAACAACTAATATTTGGATGTTAGCTGTATGTTTTGCCATTAATTCATCACTGCCTCTAGAAGATGGCTAAATATGGAGAAGACAATTTGAAACTATGTCGTTTTAGCAAAATACTGCTACTTGGTTCTTTCATAGGGTCTATGACCTTTCCAGTCATGGGTTCTCAGTTAAGTTTATAGCACTAGGGTTAAGTTTACACCTGTGACCATGCCTTAAATCCAATTAGAAAGTGTTTTGTTGTCCCGCAACATTCATGCCAATCTACCAATGAGAATAACTTGCCAGGCTGTTCATCATTATAGCTCCCAGGGCTTACAGCTGGGTAATATTGATGACCATCTCACTCAACTCCCACCCCCAGTGTGCGTAGAGCTTTGTAGCACTATAGAAGCTACCCGGCAGGGTGGAAGGTTCCTGATCAGCAGGAACTTGATTTCTCTGTCTGAGACCAACATGTGCGGTTGTTTTCAGTAATAAGATCTTACCATAAAGTTGTTCTGGACAACTAGGAGTAAGAACAATAACATACATTGTTTTGGTCTCTGAGGTTCCAACCCAACCAAAAACCAGAAGGGAGGTATCCTACACCATCAATGGGCTCTTGTGTAGTTAGGAGGTTTGGACTTAGATTTGAAAGCATAAAATGAAAGGAATGGTGAAGAAAAAAAAAATCAAAAGCAGACTCACGCTGCACGAACAAATTGTAAAGTTTTGCCCTGTGAAGGTCAAATCAATTGCACCCTGAATCAGTTTTACTCTATTTGCTGAAAAAGAAGACTGGCACATGGAAAAAGAGAAACATGGAGTTGATGGAGCCTGAGCTGAAGCAGTTGGCACAATGCTCTCAGTCTGGTAGTTCTGTGGACCTTGCCTCTACATGAGGAGCCGACAAATACCAGCACAGTAGAAGTGAGTACATACCAGGTACGAGAAACGTTTTTGTTTTAATGCAATGATGGCTTTACACATTGTATGTTTGGATTTTCTATTAGATTTCATTAAAAAGTGGACCACATTATCAAGCTTTTCTCTTTCGAAGGTAGTCGCAAAATACCGAAGCTCAAGAAGAACTGCTCTAGAGGCATTCAATTTAACTTAGAATCACTCTTAGATAAAACATGAAAGTTTGAAGTTAACAAATTTAATTGTCGTCCTTCTTCCTCCACATTCACTCCTCTGTTCCGTTTCCTTATCTTTTTTTTCTCTCTTTCCTCATTTCTCTTTATTTTCTTTTGGATACAGCCCCTTTCTAATGAAATTTAAGAACATGATACAACTAGCTTTTAATTCAGAGGATAAATATGCTACTTAATGCATTAAGAAAAGTCTAATGAGAATAGGCTTTTCTTAGATGTTCGAGGGTAAAGTATCAAGAATGCTTTAAGGTTCAGGACGTTTGGCCCTGTCTTCCCCGCCCCCGCCCCCGCCCAGTGACTAGCTCAGATCCTACTCATGTGAAGACCCAGTACTATTATGAGAGTTCATCACTCATCAAACAGCCAGGTGCTCCTGGAAGCAATTCCCAGTATAAAACCCAGTACTTTGACAAACCAAATTCAGTTCAATAAAAATATTTCAGAGTGCACTATGTACAAGACATTGTGCTAAAGCCCTAGAGTAAAAACAAACAAATTAGACATTATTTCAGCTACCGAGGAGCTTAGAGTTTGACCTAGAACAAGCACAAAGTAAAATGTTTTTCATTAAAAATTTTAAATTTATTTTTATTTTTTATGTTACTCTACAGTGTCTTACTTTTGAACAAAAGTTTCCTAGCATTTTTTCTCTTTTCTTTTTCTGAATTTCTTAGATTCTGCTTTCCTACAATGTAAAAGAAATGGCATCATTACTACATGGGATAGTTTTATTTTACAAAATAAAGTGAAACAAAAATATCCCCAGACTGGGACCAGTTAGTAACACTGAACATTTAATAAGTATAAAGTGGACCATCAGTGCAAAGGACTAAGTCTAACAAAGTCCGGTGTTGACTGACAAATGATAACAGGGCTGAACCATTTTCAAGGGTTTGTCACAAATCCAAGGGAAGGCATTAAAGGGCCAGACAGCTTTCCTGAACCTTTTTTTTTTTAAAACTATCCATCAAAAATAAATATGTGAATCCAAACAACACAGATTTATTATTTTAAAGTACAAAACTGGAAACTAAATCTTAAAACAACATGGCCTGAATTATTTTACTTTAATGAAGAAAAGGTGCCAAATATTTATGGAAAGAAGATATTTAATGAGTGTTTTAAGGAATGGGACACATGATACAATCAAATAGTTATTTCAGAGGCAGAAAATGAAATAGAACTAAAAACTCTCTACTTAATACGAAGCCAATAAGTGTGAGAATATTAGCTGGAGGAAAAGGAAAAGTGATGAGGTCCCAACATGCTTTTTAGAGCTGAGTTTGTAATGAGTGTCCATGCCATGAGAAAAGACAATGTCATGGGACAAGCTGGAAAAGGCTCAAGTCCAAGAAAGTGAAAATGGCTTGTCCACTATGTTGCTTTCCCAAGCCTTTAATGCATCCATGTCCTGGGCAGTCCCACAAAGAAGACAATTTTGGATGATCATGTGGTGGAGTCGATTCCATAGGACACACGTTTACAAAATCTCATGCTAGCATTGGGCAAACCAAAGAGAAAATAATGCAGATCATGCAGTATAAGCATTATCCCCAAAGGTTAGTAACTGAAAACAAATAAATATGGGTTAGATTTTATTAAATGCTAGAGGCACTACTTAATGAAAGGGACAGCTGTGTGGAAACTTGGGCAATATTATGAAGGCATGATGTCATCTTAGGATTTTAACTCGCAGGGGAAAGCAGGTGCACTTCGGAGCGGCATGGAAGTGGCTATGAGACACACACCTTTGCTTCTGCTCATATTCTCTTTCCTTAAAGGACAGCAAACTTTAGTCTTCACCCCATACCCGTCAATCAGAAGCTTCAACACTGAACTCCGATGGTTCCCTGTAAAAACAGTTTTTGAAATCCGCTGTCCGGTTATTTGGAACTAATTGTCCTCTACACTATATGCCCACGGCATTTGTCTGTCTTCCGTTGGTGCTCATATTTTCAGTTTGAATCCCTTTAGAATTTGTTTTTTGTTTTCTCCCCAGAACTGAGAGTTTCCTAAGGGCTAACTTTGTCTTTGATGTTCATATTTCCAGGAGTGAATGAGACAATCCTATATTCTGTAGTAATCTGCCAATCCCCCAGCACCTTTGTTTGTTTGTTGACTTGTTTGCTTTTAATATTTTAAAAAATATGTTAAAACTATCAATGACTTTAATTCCAAGAATATACCTAAAGATTAAAAAAAAAAGGATGGAATGTAATTTCAAGACTTTTATATTAGTTTTACTTTACCTTTTTAACTTCCTCTGTTTTTTTCACTAAGTCAAAGGATATCGGGAAATATCAGAGGGAATAGGACATGGCCTATCTGGATTCTGGATCATTGAGAAACCCACAGACACTCCTCATAAGCTTACAGGCAAAAGGAGAATACAACAGACACAAAGGAAGTCCCTAAATTTCACATTCCTCAGGTGAAACCCTTCAAGAACACATTAAATCATTATCACTAAGTTAAACAGTCCACATATTTTTCTCCTGTTAGATTTTTTTGAGATTTTGTAAGATGCTTAAATATATAAAAGGTTTATTATTTGAAATTAGTTAGTTAATTAAAAAAAAGAAAGAAAGAAAGAAAGAAAGAAAGAAAGAAAGAAAGAAAGAAAGAAAGGAAAAGCAGCCGAGCACAGCCACAAATGCACGTGACTCTTAAACGTTTAGAATGAATGTAAAGCCTAGGTGTTTATTCTTAAATTAACATGTCTACATGGTGCAAGGCAAGTTGTAAAATTTAAATAATTGCCTCATGTGCTTTTGCTTTGAGAAAGTGAAGCTATAAATACAATGGTCCAGTGTAAGCACAGTAATACATATATAAGCGATTTTCTGTTTAAGAAAACATTTAGAAAGTTTCAACCATTCTGTAACTATTTTCATCTTGCCTAAAACAGATTTGAAATATAGATACTTCCTAAGGGAATAATTCAAAACAGAGATTAACACCAGTTTTTTTGTCTTTCTTTCTGTAAAGAACTGGATAGTAGGGACAGACTTCAGAGTCTACCTAGATGATATAATAATGTCTTAGTTAGGGTTTTTATTGCTGTGGTAAAACACCACGACCAAAAGCAACTTGGAGAGAAAAGGGTTTATTTCACTTATGCTTACAGGTAATAGTCCATTACTGAAGGGAGCCGGGGTAGAAACTCAGGGCCGGAACCTGGAGGCAGAAACTGATGCAGAGGCAATGGAAGAATGCTGCTTACTCACTTGCTCCTCATGGCTTGCTCAGCTGCATTCTTATAACATCCAGGTTCACAAGCCCAGGGTTGATATTGTCCCTAGTGAGCTGAGCTGAGCCACATCAATCTTCAATCAAGAAAATGCAGCACAGGCTTGCCCACAGGCCAATCTGGTGGGTACATTTTCTTAATTGAGATTTCCTCTTCCAAATGACTCTAGCTTGTGCCAAGTTGACACAAAACTAGACAGCACGAATAACTATTTAGCAAAATTATCATAGACCACAACCAGCCATAGGATGTAGGTGGATAAGCACGGCCTCATTATAGCAGGTGGTGAGCTGATGTAAGTTCTGGTGTTAATATATGTCAAAATTAACTGCTGGAAACCGAAAGGAGGGTAGCTCTCTGTTGCATGTACCTACAGCAGGGATCCTTTGTGAGAAATCCTCACTCCACATTCACATCATGGTGAAGCTGGAGTTCAAATTTTCTCTTTCCTGAGCTTGGGAGAATAGACTCTATCCTTCCTTCACTGAATGAATATTTTTGGCCTGCACTGGCATGAGTTATATGTCTATTTCCTGTTCCTGGGAGGTACTCACAAATATAGATGAATAAGAACCCCGGAGTTGCAGTTGCAGATGGAAGAGAGGTGAACCAGTGGTCATTTCTTTGTCTTCTGTGATTAAGTTGATGTTTCCCTTTGGCTCCTAGATAAGGTCTTTCTGAGGATGCACAGCTGTTGAAGTAGATACTGATTCCAAATGGAGATGTCTGTAGAAGAACAGTCATTGTCCTCTCACAGCCCCTTCAGAGAGCTCTTCAAGATAACAACACTCTTGGGGAGATACCCAGCCCACATCCCATAGAGGAAATGAGTTGTTACCTGGGCTAGATCCCCTCCTCTTCCATGCTGCACTGGACAAGAAATAGCTTGGCTTTCCTCCACATGCTGTATACACCATGACTCCACTGGGAGGCTTTTGTAAAAGAATATTTCATTTTTCTTAGTAGACACTGGTTTCCTTTCACAATTCTAAGCAGCATAGTATTTGGACAAAATTCAGCAGAGGTGAGCAGGAGATATCCCAGATGGTCCTGTTCTTTGCATCACTTCAATTATTGTCTGTGATGAGAGTCCCAGTCACCTCTCCTGTGGCTGGTATGTTCCTGTTTAAAGGAAAGCTTTGAGCAACCTGAATGTCTTAGCGATTTGACTGGGTTAAAGGTACTGGGTGAGGCCCATGGGGGATGTTCTCTGTCAATATCTGCCCATTCCTCAGTGCACCCAGCTCAGTATGTTGCCTATTTGCCGAAAAGGTTCTGTGGTTTGTCAAGGTGCAGCCAAAGGTTGATATTTCATCAGATAACCCCACTGAAACAAAAACTGTAGATTGATGACACAGAAAGAAGGGACTAATGTGCCTCCACGCTGAGGGTGGCCAAAGAGGCAAGCCAAAGTAAATTCTAAAGAGAGCTAGAGAGCTCTAATTATCTGTAGATCATACAGTATTGTAATTGAAATGTGTTTCAGTTAACAAGATCTGTCATTCATGACTGGCTTAGTGGTTAAACAGAGGGATGACACACCTATTTCAATGAACCTCAATATTATTGTACCATATAATGATAACTTAGGATTTATTAGGGATTAGCAGGTGTGAGGATTAAAACACATTATTTTAATTAATCCTTACCACAATCTTTTGAATTCAGCTCTGACTCTACTTGGTGTTAATCACAATGACAGCAACAACAATATTAATAAAAGCAGAGGCTCAGAGAGGTGACATAACCAGCCTAGTGATAAATGATGGAGCTTGAACCCAAATCCGGAAGGTTTTGATTTCAAAGCCCAGACCTTTCTCCAGTAGAGTTTTCTCCAGTAGACCTTTCTCTAGACTGTAGAGTTTCTGTGGAACTATTGGAAACAGGGCAGTTATGGAGGTGAAAGGAAGAACCACTTCTCTGCTCTTTTTAGTGGGCTCTAAATGATTTTTTTCTTTTGCTGAATGTAGTTGTAAACATAAAATATAGTTTATTTGGATATCCTCAACCATTGTTTTATCTTGTAAGCAGTAGATATGTCAGAAGAAGTGTGCCCATTCCCTTTTTGGGCCCCCTTGGGAACATTGGTCATAACTGGAGACCTTTCGCATTATTAACAGCTGGAAGGAAATTGTTCTTAGAAACTCACATAAAGAGGCTAGTGGTGTGCTAAGCAGCCTACAACATGCAGGACAGCCCTCTCTCAGCAGAGGGCTATCTGCTCGGAATGGCCTCAAAGAAAGGTTTCAGAAAGCTTCCTAGAATATTATGGGGATTAAAGAAAAAAAAATCTGAAAGATTGAGAACTTGTCCAGAGTTAAGCATCCTCTCTCTACAGACCATCCCCTCCTGTCTCTAGAGGATTTCCCATGTTAGCCTTTTAGCCTATGTCTCAGGCAAAACTGCTTTGTGATATTTGTGCATATTATAAAAAAAAAACAAGGAAAGCTGAACTGTGACCAAGTGGTGCAGCAGTCTTTACCCATGATCTAGTTTCTCCCCCCGTGTTCTTGAAGTGCTGTTCATAAGCAAGCACTTTTTTTTCCTCTTATACTGAATATTTTTTCTAAAGAACGGCAACTTCCTCTTCTTTTAAACACAACATATGCTTCTTTAAATGTTCCATGTGGCCAGAGCACCAAACAGAAAGCTTTTCACATTTGTTTCTCATCATTTCTGACAATTAGCCTCCTTTATTTCAATAAACAGCTTACTCTTAAAGAGTAGTGCTTAAGTACCATTTCACTTTCCTTGGGTGGGGTAAAGATTTCTCAAGAACAAGTATTTCACATTTTTCTTTGCAAATTATTTTCTCAATATTTCATATTTGTGGATAAACCTACAGAAAAACAAAACAAAACAAAACAAAACCCAAAAAGATCTTATAAAGGCTGAAGTCTAATTTTTAAAACTTTCCCATGAAGGAGTTCCCCCTCCTTTAAGAATAATCATGATCTAACTTAGAAGCACAGTTTCATTCAATATACAAGAAACACACCTCCCTCTGTGAATAATCTAACACAGGGTTCCACTCCATATGAAACACACCTCCCTCTAAGAATTATCAGGATCTAATACAGGGAGACAGCTCCACTCAATACAGGCAAATACTATTCTTGGTCAAAGTTGATAACCCAATTTATCTCTATCAATACTTGAACTGTGGTTCATTATATTCACCCAATCCTATCTTTTTGTTTCTTTGTTTATCAGTGTGTTTTTAATACAATTTTTTATTTATCACAATTTATTCACTTTGTCTCCCAGCTGTAGCCCCATCCTTGACCCCTCCCAATCCCGTCTTAACTCCTTCCCTCATCTCCTCTCATGTCCTTTCCCCAGTCCACTGATAGTGGAGGACCTCCTCCCCTCCCATCTGACCTTAGCCTATCAGATCTCACCAGGACTGTCTTTCATAGTCTTCCTCTGTGGCCTGGTCAGGCTGCTCCCCCCTCAGGGGGAGGTGATCAAAGAGCCAGCCACTGAATTCATGTCAGAGACAGCCCCTGCTCCCCTTGGAAGCCCATTTGGAGACTGAGCTGCCAAGGGCTACCTCTGTGCAGGGGTTCCAGGTTATCTCCATGAATGGTCCTTGGTTGGAGTATCAGTCTCAGAAAAGACCCCTAGGCCCAGATTTTTTGGTTCTGTTGTTCTCCTTGTGGAGCTCCAGACCCTTCTAGGTCTTTCTATCTCCCACTTTCATAAGTTTCCCTGCACTCTGCCCACAGTTTGGCTTGAATCTCAGCATTGCTTTAATACCCTTCTGGGTATAGTTTTTCAGAGGCCCTCTGTGGTAGGCTCCTGTATTGTCCCTTATTTTCACCTTCTTCTGATGTCTATCTTATTTGCCTTTCTGAATGAAGATTGAGCATCTTACCCAGGGTCCTCCTTCTTGCTTAGGTAATTAACTTATGACTTTCTTTTTAATAGCCTGCAAAACTTTTCTGGTATCCTGTGCCCTTGGTCACCACTTAATTTAAATAACATCATTAGTTCTGCATTCTAGAAAGCATGGCATGATCTGATAATTTTAGTAAGCTTCACAGCACCCCTAGAGTCATAAAAGGATGTTCAATGAAATGCATATAAAAAAACGAAGGATTGTGCTTTTCGGGAGGTATTAACAATACTAAGACCCATGTGCAGAAGGTAAATCCATATTGGTCCATTTTACCACACCTTTATAAAACCAGGAAAGTAATGGAATAGAGCCCTTTTCATTCTCATTACTAGTGCTCTGTGCAGGCACTGGTGGCAATATCAGTTAACATTAAATGAGGAAATAAATGCCTTATGTTTCTAAGTTTGGAAGGATATTGGTTTTTTTTTTTTTTTGTTTTTCATTTTTTCATGGCTTTAGGCCCTAACAACCTAAGAAGCAGCATCCTTACACTTATGATATTTTCCCAAGTAAATAAAAGTGAATATTCATATAAATGTATAATAAATTATACAATGTGTAAATGTGTCTATAAAATACAATTATTATAGTTGGGTAGTCATTTCTATGAAGTCACACAAGTGATGCAATATGTCTCATCATTTCTTTGTTATCCAAGAAACTTTTTTTTTTACTTCTTTTATTTTTCTTTATTAATTACACTGTATTCACTTTGTATCCCTCCTGTGGTTCCCTCCCTCCTCCCATCCCAATCCCTCCCTTCCTTCACCCTCTGCATGCATGCCCCTCCCCAAGTCCACTGATAGGGGAGGTCTTTTCCCTCCTTCTGATCTCCAAGAAACTTTTTAACTGAAAACTGATTGCTAAGGTTTATTTCTTACTAAAATTAGGTGATTTGAGCATAGATATAAACTTTTACTTCAGCCACACTGTGGATTTTGCAAAGGGATGTGTTATGTGGATTTCTTAGTTTTGTTTTTACTGTTTTATAGGGAATGTCTCTCCTTCTAGGAAAAGCTAGGTTTTTACACTCTGGTTGACTAAATCTTGGAATCCTCTGCTGTGCTTTCCTTGGGAGATGGAAGTACCTCAGGTGATCCGAGTCTCTTCTCTCATAATCAATGCGCTCTGTTTAATGGAAACTGCCTGTTGGCAGGCAGACATGAATGGCCTGGTCAATTAGCAAGCTTCTGTTCGGTTCTTAATCTTAATTGAATACTGTAACTGTAGAAAAAATAAATAAAAAAAGCAAAGATGCTACCTGGATCGGGTGGGAACTCAGCATTCAGATTAACCAATCAGGTTTCAGTGACAACGTCAAGAGAGGTTGAGACAGAACTTTAGCCTTCTGTACCAGTCTTCACATGTCCTTATCATACCAAATATACTTGAACTCCTAAAAAAAAAAAAAAAAAGCATTCAACTTGGTATGCTTGTCAATTTTTGACACACAAGGGACTTTTGCTTGAAATGTAACATTGTGAGTCCTTTCTACATATAAATGTTAAAGTTACTACTGTCCGTGATTTATAGAAAGATATTCCTGGCTTACAAACCTGAACTATGGGGAAGGCAAGAGGGCAGTAGGGCAAGAAGACTTAGTATAAGAAAAGTATAATGACACATGTATGAAAACAACATCACGAAACCCAATTCTCTGTATGTTAATTTAAATACTAAAAGAAGAAAAGGTGATAACAAGAAATGAGTCATGATTGATACTAAATTCGCATATTACTATTTCTATTACATTAGCCAAATAATGGAATGGAGGCCACACTGACCTTCTTTCATTGGAAAGCTTCTAAACTACATCTTTATGAAAGTGAAAACTTCGCAGAGGCCTCATATTATCTTTGATTATAAGAAGCTGAGCAAAAAATGAATAGAGGCAATTTGGATAAACAGAGGAGGCATTTAGGATCACAGTAGATTACAAACAGATGGTTGGTAAGCTTGGAGAAATAAAAAGAAGCAGTGATTTTTGTTTCCAGAATCTTCACGGATTCACTAAAAACAAAAATCATATGAAGAAATGTAACTTCCCATTTCAATGAACTCTGTGGAGCAGTAAAGTGCTGCAGTTATAGTGTTTCAGTTAAGTAAGACATGATAGTTTCATTAAGTGGGCTACTGTATAATAAAGCAGGCAGTGAACTTAGACTCAGAAAAAAAAAAAACGCACTTAGTTCTATAAGCTTTTGAAAGTCATATAATTTCTGGAAATAAAGTTTTTGCTACGAAACAAAGCATATTCAGTTCTGTTTTTATCTCATTCCAGAAATTATTGAGCACTTGATACCAATGTTAGGAAGATAAATCTTGATGAAACTCTGAATCAACAGTCTTAAAAGAAGAAAAAGATTTAGCTCATGAGTGAAATTTTAAGGAAACTGAGAATTTAAAACATAAGGAAGAAAGAAAAAAAGAAAAAGGAGAAAAAACAGAAACAAACATTGGAAATAAAAAGCCCAATGAATCAAACAACACAGCACTGTGCATCATTAATAGATTTGACCAAGCAGATTAAAGAATATTACGATGAGTAACTGAGGAAAAATGACACTCACACTTTAATAAAGAAAACTTATAAATCGATATGACCTTTGCACACAAGAACTCTGGAACATGATCAAGAAAAAAAATCTTAAAAATCAGTGGCATATAAGGGAGTTCCTCTTCCCCTTCCATCTGACCATAGTCTCTCAGTTCTCATCAGGACTGGCTTCTTTGCCTTCCTCTGTGGACTGGGGAAGGAGCATAGGAGAAGAAGAGGGAGGGATGGTGAGATTGGGAGGGGGTGGGGAAAGGGGCTACAGCTGGGATACAAACTGAATAAGCTGTAACAATAAATAAATAAATAAATAAATAAATAAATAGAAACAGAAAAAAAAATCAGTGGCATAAAGAGGTTAAGAGGCAAGTGAAAAGCAAAGAGATTTTTTTCAATGAAATGACAGCAGAAAATCCCCCAAATGTAGAAAAAGGAATGGATGAGCCATTCAGAACTTCAAATAGGTATGACCAAAGAAAGAATTTCTTTATAGAATAATGCTCAATATGCAAAAAAAAAAACCCACAAAGTAATAGTATTAAAAGCTGTATAGGAAAAATGCAAGCTTACCTGTAAACACAGAAATATGAGATCTTTCATCAGCAGCCCTTAAAGCCAGGAGCATGTGAAATGACATACTTTAAATCCAGAAAGTAAATAATTGCCAACCACCACTGATATATTCAGCCAAGCCTGGGTCAAAAGAGCACAGGAAAGAATATAGTTCTTTGGATGACTGTATAAACCAAGCTAGCAAGAAATCTATCATGTCTAATACAATAATGCAGCAAACACCTAATAATTATGAGAGAGAAAACAAAGAAAAAATAATAATTCCATCTTTCAGAAAAGCAACCAACAAATTGAGAATTAGTTAATATCTCACAAGAAGATCCTCAATTATAAATGGCTTACCTCAGCGAAAAACAAGTGTAGCTAGCTGACTGGCTTGGAAAGACAAGATCCAACCACCTGTTGTCCCCCAAAACCCCCCTCATTGGGAAAGACACCTACACACTAAGAGTCGTAGGTAGAATACCATCAAGTAAATAGAAGCTGAAAACAAAGTAGTAGAGCTATTTTAATATCTGAAAGAAAAAAAAAACTACTTTGGAACTAGCAAAAAACTGATGAAAATGTTACTTCACATCAACAAAGAGAACAATTATTCAATAAAGCAGCTTACAGGCAATCACTGAGCAGGGGAGAGAATGGGCCAGGTTTCCTACCAGACAGGGGAGGAAGAGTTAGAGGATAGGAAGTATGGGATTCCGCCATGGAAGAGGTCCAGGAGAGATGAGGAGAGAGGAGCTGGAGCAGAACGGCTACAGAATGCAAGTGTCCCTGGGATGCCCGCTGGGAGGGAATCAAAGGAGGGTTAAATGGTTAAGAATAGAGTAATAGCTGCTCAGTTATTGTGTTACTGCTTTGTTGACATATCAGGGGACCATTGGGGAGCAGAGTTCCTACAACATCGAGACGGGAGATTCTCAGAACAAGGCTTGCAAACAGATATGTGGGATACAGAAATCAGCATTTGAATTACACATTAACCTTACACCTACAAATTATAAATATGTATGCGCTAAATGTTGACACTCAATTTCATTAAGCAAATACATACGACTTCATATAATAATACCGTATGACTTTAATTATTCCATCCTTATCTTTGGATAAGCCAGTCACACTAAAAGTCAATAGACATCAGAATTAATCTATTCCACAGTCCAAATGGATTCTTTAGAATAATCTACCTAAAATACTTAGGCTTATACATCTTTGTAAGCTTATGGAACCTTCTATCTTGTAGAGGATTCTGTGACTTTTTTTAGAGACCACATTTTGGGCTACAGAGCAACTCTGAGGGAACACAAAATAATTAAATCATTTTCTTCTGTTAATAACATCAAATCACAGTGGGATAAAACACAAAAACTACATAAATATTTGTAGAAGAAAAATACACTTTCAGTGATCAGTCAGTCATTGGCAATAGCAGGTAAGGAAATTAAATTTCTGAAAATTAAGTGAAAATGAAAGAAAAACTTACCAGATTCCATAGAACACACTTAAAGCAGTTTGAAGAGGAACTCACAGTTTATAACTGTGAGTGCCTAATTAAGAAGTCAGAGATCGCAAACAAATAGCCTAACTATATACTTCAAAATCTCAGAAAAAAAAAAAAAAGACGCCAAATCGCAAACTGGTAGGTAGTAAGAAATAAAAATCAGGGCAGAAATTAATAGAGGCTGAGAGAATAATACATAGAATCAATCAAACAAAAAGCTACTTACTGAAATTATAAACAAAGGCTGGTATATTGGAGACATGGCTGTAAACCCAGTGCTTGGGAAGTGCACGCAGAAGACTATCTTTAGTTACATCCTGATAATGTGTTTGAAGCCAGGTTGGGTATGGAGACCCTATCTTAAAAAAAAAATTAAAGGAAAGAAAATATAACATTGACAAGCCCCTTGACAAACTAACTAAAAGAAAGGGAAGACACAAATTAATGAAACAAGAAATTAAAAGGATGTTTATAGTAGATTCCAATGAAATCCAGGCGTTAACTAGGAAATATTTTGAAAGTTCATATTAAAACCTAGAAATGAATAAATCTGTGGGCACACACAACCCATCATTATTAAATCAGGAAGATATAAACAACCTAAACAGATTTCACATGTAACAAGACAGAAACAATATCAAAAAGTTTACCCATGAAGAACTGTACAGGAATAGACATATAGCTGAATTTTACCAAGTCTTTAAAGAAAGGAGAAATTGTTAATCTTCAAAACTATTCTACAAAATAGAAAATGAAGAAATATACCAAAGTCATTCTGTGATAAACTTCTTGATTAAGTTCTTCTATTTGAATTCAAAGACACATTAAGAAAATTAATGGCCAATTGTTATCATTTAAAGGATACAAAGACGGTTCAATACGTATAAAAATACTATAACTAAACAAGTTAAGATAAAAATCACAGAACCATCTCACTAGACACAGAAAAGGCCTTTGAAAAGTTCAATCTCTCTTTTTGATAAAATCCACAGAGGGAATAGGACCAGGAGGGGCATCTTGGAACACAATAAAGGCTCTATAAAGCAAACCAATACCCAACCTAATACTAAATGAAAACAGATCAAAAACATCCTCTTTAAAACTGAGAGTGAAACAAGGGCCTTCCCTGTCAGACTTACGTCATACTTGAAGTCTTAGCTAGAGGACTAAGATAAAATAAATAAAAGTATTTTATAAAAGGATACTAATAGAAAAATGTCCAATATCCATATTTGGAGATGTGCAATCCTATATTTAAACCACCAGAAAAGGCTAAGAGTCTATAAACTCTTTCACCAAGTACAAGTATAGAAACACCAGTACATCGAAATCAGTATTCTTTATGTATAGCAAATAATGAACCTTCGGATACAGATATCAGGAAAAAATACATTTAACAATACTTACGAAAAATACCTAGAAATAGACCTAATCAAATAAGTAAAAGACTTAAAAAATAAAAACTTACAGATGCTGAAGCAATAAATTAAAGAAGGCACTAGAAAATTGAACGATCCCACATACTCATGAATTGATAAAACTGATATTCTAAAATGTTTCTATTATTGAAAGCAGCCTTCAGAATCAGTGTAATTACCATCAAAATTCTAATTATGTTCTTCACATGATTAGAAGAAAGCAATCAAAAAATTATGTGGAAACACAAAATATCCTAAACATCCAAAGGGAAAGATATAGCTTTAAGTCTTGCAATACCTGATCACAAACTATACTATCATGGGAAGCAATATTCAATCAGGAATATCTGGTCTACCAGGGTTTGGGAAAGAAATTGGGCTACCTTGCTCCATGACTTTGATACTCACCACATAAATATTCATAAGAACGTCAAGATCCGCAATGTGGAGCTTGGTGGGAAGCTAACCCTCTTTGGAACAGTTCCCCCGATCCCCTTTGAAACGCTTGTTTTGTTTGCCTGAGGAACTTCTGCTTAAACCATGTATATCTATAACATTCTCCCTGATGAAAAGACAAGAGATCGACATAACTTTGAAACTCCACCTATGCGGACTATGGAAGCAGAGCTGAATCTTGAGGAAGTACCTGCAGTTACCTGTGTAAACAAGATGGGAATACAGTCCAGCATGTTACAATCTAGGAGTACTGAGAAACTGGGGAAGCTTTTAAGAGAATTAATTTTTGGAATTTTGTGGCATAAGTGATGAAGAAATATCACTACTTTTGATTAGTGACAATATATTGGTTTTACCCAAGATTCATGACCAAGACTCCATACGTAATTGATTGGGCAACAGAAGACTTGTTGACAAATAAGTTATCTAGATATGGGTTTTTCAAAGACAGAAACATAAATTGATCCAGTTTGACCATTATAAAGAATCAACAAAGCCAGGCGTGGTGGTGTACACTTGTAATCCCAGCACACAGGGAGGCACGGCAGGTGGATCTCTATGGCTTCAAGGCCAGCCTGGTTTACAAAGTGAGTCGAGGACAGCCAAGGCTACACAGAGAAACATTGTCTTGAAAAAAAAGAAAAAGACAAATCAAAAGAATAATTGATTCTGATAAGCAAGGGCTTGAGTAAGACTAGCCATAGTAATGACTCGAAAAATTAGGGCCATCAGCATTTCCTTTTTCTTTTTTTGATGTGTATATGTGTGTGTTGTGTATTTTAAGTGGATGTGCTTATTAGTATGGTTGTATTCATGTATACATGCAGACAAACATACATTTATGTATACATTTATGTATGTATATATGTATGTATTTACGGAAACAAAATCTTACTCAACTTGAAACTCATCAATTTATAAAGACTTGTTAGTTGGTGAGGGCCTGTCTGTCTCTAGCCTATGAGCATTGGGGCCATTGAAGTGTGCTATCATAGCCTGGTTTTCACATTGAGTGCTGACCAGCTGAGCTCAGTTCCTCATGACTTCACGAGTACTCGAGCAATTTGCCCACTTCTTTTGTTCTTACGATCTTCCTTTTCTGTCTAATTTTTTTTTAGACAAATTCTGTAATTATAGGAATTTTTGAGCCAGAGAATTTAAGCTACGTTTGATAAAGGTCTTTGTGGCCAGCCTTGAATCAGGTCCCAACCCACAGACAAATCATTGATGTGATAAGATAAAGTATATTGACAGTCTTCGAGCTTGCCTGCTGGCTTAGTTACTTCTCTTTTTGCTACCGCAAGTATTAATACTTGACAAAAGCAACTTAAACAGGATTTTTTTTTTTAATGCCACAGTTGAAGGTTACAAGATATAAGGAAATCAGAGTGATGAGAGCCTGGAGCCGCTTGTGGCATTACATGTGCAGTCAGGAGGCAGGGACGAGTGAATGTTTGTGCTTAGCTCTCTTTCTCCCTTTTAAATTCAGTGTGGCACCCAGCCCATGGAATGGTACTTGGTTACATTTAGGATGGGTCCCACTTTATTAACCCAAATCTAAATAATATCTCAAAGTCATATCCAGATATTTGTTCCTATGGTGATCTTAGGCCTCATCAGGTTGATAATCAAGATCAAACATTAGATCTGCTTTTTCAGTATCCATTTCCAACTCTATAATTGATAACAGAGCCCTGAGTTCATTTGTAGACATTCTGGGCCAAATGTGCAATCAATCACGATTCTTTTAAGCAGAATGTTACAATCTTGGTTTATAGTTTTCCAGCATCTTCTGCTTTTATATGGAGTTATCCCTGAAACCCACTTACCCATGAAACCTCAACTGAACATGCTGTGGCAGTCTCTGCAAAGCCATTTCCTCCGATGATCAAGGTTCAAGGGTTAGGTGGTGCTTGGCTAGGGCCTTCTTTCTTTGACTTTCCTTTTAAACCAGTTACAACGCTTGCAGTTGCAACAAGCAGTAGTGACCATGAGCAGATACCAAGGTGAGAAATTCTAATGAGACCACAGACATAAGCCCAAACCTTTTGAGCCACTATAGCCAACGTGGGCAACTGTCTGCTTCCAGAATGCTTATAATAACTCTTCCTTTTGCATAAGCTTTTAAATATTTGTTGTTTACTACCAGCCAAATATCTTTTTAAATGTTATGTTACCAGCAGTAAAAATAATACAGCCATGGAAGCAAGGTCAGGCAAAAATTGGTAGTTGCTATTCAGAACATGTGCCCATAGAAAGGGAAGGCAAGTCAGCATCTTTCAAGGGGGAAAATGGAGATAATCATCACTATTAAAATCACAGTCGATGTGGTAGGAACCCCAGCATGAAATGATGGGAGGAAGATTACTTGAAAAACTTATTTTTACTGCTTCTTGGATTCTAGATAAGGATATTGACAACAGAGCCAGAGATTTTGAGTAATAACTTCAGTTGCTTTGGGTGGAAGATGGCTGAGTGTTGAGGTCACCTTAAATAAAAGGTGGTAATAACTTAAATATCTAAACAAGTAAAATTTTTGTCAACAGTGTTGGGATCAGAGTAACTAAGGAATTTTAAGATCATACCTTGTCTGTCTGCCAACTATTTATGTATTCACCTCTGCCCCACCAAAATTTTGTTTTACAATGAATGTTTGTATACAGGCATGATGGCATATACTGCTAATCTCAGCACTCAGAAGGCAAAGACAGAAAGATCCTTACATGTTAAAGAGCAGCCTAAGCTACATAGCGAGTTCATGGCCTGCCTGGTCTACATAGTAAGACATCATTCCAAAAATAACTAAATAAGTAACATCAACCAATCAGTATTTATGAATAAATTTGCAAAACAATGGTGAAATTTAAGAGCATTTGTTTTGATATTTTACCATAGTATGTGCCAGAAGACTTAAAGATTTGAAAGCAAAAACAAAGTCAGAGACACAAGATAGGCAAAGATACAGCTAGACTTAAAGTCTCCCAAGGTATGAAAAATTGCAGATTGGATGGGTCATTAATAAGTGAGCAAAACGTGAAGCAGACTTCTAGCATTTGTGAAGAATTACTCTTGGAAGCAGATAGGATGGGAATGTGGTATGAGTTTATGTATGCATCTGATCCCAAGCCAGGAGCAGATTCCAGGCATAGCCACGAAGTTGATCACACATGTGAGCGCCCTGGAAAATCCAGCCATAATTCTATTTCCCCACATTGCTCAGGCTCTGACTGAAATGTACTTGGAACCATAAATGTGCAGAACACTGTAGAAATCAGAGCAAATTGTATTTCAATTGCTATTTTAAACAGAACCATTTTAAACTTTGCAGTGTATAGGATTGGTATTCCCCAAGTATTACTCAGCAGATGCTGATTAAAAATCTGATAGTATTAAGACTCAGTTACCTTCCCCCCAAACTACCTCTTTAACAGCTTCCATCTCACCTAAAGCCGCTCGAACAAAAAGGAAAAGAAACATAAAGGGAGACAGCCATTTCCATGAAGGCACAAAAGGGGTAAACACTGCATCGAGCTATATTAAAAGTGTTTCAGAGGATATTCTTGTTTTCCCCCCTGGGTCTTAAGAAAAACAAACAAACAGAATCTATCTTTGCTTTCAAATCAGGGAAGTTTGTAAAGCCTAATATATTTAGACTTAGAAACCTAGAAAGCCTTCAGGTGAAGGGGAGCTTTGGAAATCCCACCCATATGGAAACAGTTTCCACAGCTCAGCTACCGGGTGTCCACCGGACCCTAGAAAAGTGACTCATGACTGAGTGAATGAGCAAACTCATTCTATCATTGGGTTCCTCTGACAGCAAGAAGTGCTTCCTTAGATAATTAAATGCCATTTGCCCTTTAGGCTGTGAATTCCTGTAAGAGTGTGTTTCCCAGTGTATCAAAGCAGATACTAAGACTCATAACCAAACCTGAGGCAGAGTGAAGGGAATCATATGAAAGAAGGGGGAGTTAGTATGACATGGAAAGGATAGGAGCTCCACAAGGACCAAATATATCTGGGCACAGGGGTCTTTTCTGAGACTGACACTCCACCAAGGATCATGTATGGATATAACCTAGAACCTTTACTTGGATGAAGTCTGTGGTAGCTCAGTAACCAATTGTTTTCCCATAGTAAAGGGAACAGGGACTATTTCTGACAGGAACTCAATGGCAGGCTCTTTGATCTCCCTGCCCCCAAGGGAGGAGCAGTCCTGCTAGGCCAGAGAGGAGGATTTTGCAGCCAGTCTTGAAGATACCTGATAAAACAGGGTCAGATGAAAGGGGAGGAGGTCCTCCCCAATCAGTGGACTTGGAAAGGGACAGGGAGGAGATGAGGGAGGGAGGGTTTGGGAGGGAATTAGGGACAAGGATACAGCTGGGATACAGTTAATAAAATGTTAACTAATAATAAAAATAAAAAAATAAAATAAAATAAAAAAGTACATAAAAGATATCATCTACTATGACCAAGTATGCAAGGGTGGTTCAATATACGGAAATCCATCAATGTGATCCACCATATTAACACACCGAAACAAACAAACAAACAAACAAACAAACAAAACCAAAAAAACAAAACAAAACAAACAAACAAAAAAACACCTGATAATCTCCTTAGATGCTGAAAAAGCATTTGACAAAATCCAACATCCATTCATGTTTAAGTATTGGAGAGATCAAGGGTTCAAAAGAAAAAAAAAAAAAGAGTGTGCTTCCAAAAATCCCGAATTATGATGACTTTCAGTTTCTGTGTGCTTTTCAAGAAAGTGTTTCTTGTCAAGCCACTTCTTGCGTACCTTTGATCCCCTACAGCACATGTGTTTTCAGGCTCATCCAACCTACTTTGCCACAGGGTCTTGTCAACTGGCTAGGCTGATGCTCCAGACTCCAACAGTCCCATATTTTTAGTGCTGATGGCTTTGAGTCTTCATTGTATAACGTATGCAGAATCCTATAAAATATTGTACAACTCAGCCTATGACTTTCATCAAGATTTATGAAAGTTTTGGGATAATCTGTGTTTCCTATAGGAAAACATTCAAAATCTTCAAATGTAGGGTAGGACGTGTGGAAATATACACAATGATGGACACAGTGGCAGTCAAACTAATTTGTGCTGACTTTGAGAAACACATTAAAGGCTTCAGAAATCATTCCATTAAGACACACATCATGGTGTTCTTCTGAGCACTCCTTTCCTAGAGCGTGTGTCCCTCCCCCCTCTCAGGTTTCAGTTACGTGTTAAACAATTGGAGTCAAACATTCTGGGTTAGATTTCCAGCCTTAATACTTACCCCACTCCTCACCAGGTAAGTTGTTCAATACATAAGGCATTTTACCTTTGGTAACTGTCCCTAACTCAAAGAGTAGAAATATAAATTTGTATTAAGAAGAGAATTGTTGCAGAGTAACATAGTAGGCTTTTGACAGATGGTGGCTTTCTGTCTTGTCACTGCTATATGTATAAAGGCATATTCAGTAAGAGAACTCCTGGATCCCAAAAAGTCTCTCTAAGCTCGTGGATAGAAGTTGCCTTAGTCAGGGTTTTATTGCTGTGAGGAGACACCATGGCCATGGCAACTCATATAAAGAAAAACATTTATTTGGAGGCTTCCTTTCAGTTCAGAGGTTTAGTTCATTACCATCATGGTGGGAAGCATGGAAGCTTGCAGACAGACATGGTGCTGAAGAAGGAGCTAAGAGTTCAACATCTGGATCTGCAGGCAACAGAAAGAGAGAGTGAAGCACTAAGCCTGGCTTGAGTGATGGAAACCTCAAAGCCCACCCCCAGTGACACATTTTTCTCCAATAAGGCCACACCTCCAATAATACCAAGCCTTATGAGTCTATTGAGGGCATTGTTGTTCAAACTACCACAGATATAAATTAAACTTGTACAAGTGATAATATAGACAGACTGCAGAGTTAAAGATGCCCAAAAAGATCTGAAACAGAAGCTGGATTTGAAGGACAAATCTTACTCTCTTAGATGTTTAAGAATCTACTTTTCATGAAAAATATGACTTTCTAGAAACAAGTAGCAAATTGTTTGATGGTAAAACATCCTACCTGATATTTCAAAAGATAGGAAAGTTTTCAACATCTTTAAATGTAGGATAAAACATGTGGAAATACATACAATGATGGAAATGATGGCATGAGACTAATTTGTGCTTACATTGAGAAACACATTAGTGGCTCCATAAATTATCCCATCATTATGTTGAGGGGTTTATTTTTATGAAAACAGAAATTAAAAAATGCAGAAGAGAATCCTAACACTGAGCTTAATATAAGGGACCTCACATAGACGCTCTGTGCTTGAAGAAGTTCCACAGAGCCCTGTATTCCATTTTAGTCAGGGCATTATTTTATCCTTTGCAGAAAGTTAAAAAGAAACCCCACTATATTCTAATCTCAGATACAATTTCTTTTGTAATATAACTTCAATAAAATATAAGGAAGGGTCTTACTGTGTTTTTGCATTATATTATTCTACAGCCTCCACAATTTTCCATGTGGCATTTTGAAAATGAACACAACATACCTTAGTTCTCTAGTATTCAATAGCCAGAAAAAAAAATTAAAATTCATGGAAGAAATAACCTGGAGATTTCACTTCAGGCACAGCTAACACATTTGAATTTATGTGCATATGTATATAAATTGTTCAAGTCTTTCGCACATGTGTTTCTCAAATGTCACTAGTTCACAGAAAATTAAAATTCCTTAGTTTTCTAGCAACCAAATCAATAAGACATGGAATCTTCATCATTCAGAGTCAAGTACTTTGAAGTATTCATACAAAGCATCTGGAAAGAACACACCACAGTATATTTAAACTTAAACATGTGCACCCCATGGTATTATTACTAAATTGGTTATATTAAGACTAACAATTTTGTGGTAGAAACTGAATGTTTTATGCAATTTCTAAGTGATAGGAAGTTTAACAAATAGATATGAAACTGATGCTATGACTTCTTTTGTTACTGACTTTCTAAAAGCAGATGACACATATGGTTTTAAATGTCTGAATGTTTTGAGTTGGTATTCTACCATGGCCATAGCCATGGCATGACTTATTCTTAATACCTGTGTCTAGTAGTTTTATGTACCATAAAACACATTTGTGAGGCAGCTGGAGGAGACAAGAGAGCTTTTTCACTTATGAAAGTCTATGTGATCATTTGTTAATGAACCCACAAGCTCATACTAGCACTCTTATTCAGTTTTGCTTGGGAAATAAGAAAAAAGAAGATACATTATTAGAATTATTAAACACACAGTCTATTAAAAAATAAGGGACCTAGATGAGCCCCCTCCCAAAAGATTCTGTGGGTGAACTATAACAGGAGGGGCCCCAAAGGCCAATATATAGACTTTGGAAGAACAGCAAGTATCTTCTTAAGACATCTTAATATCTCATAGAGGGCAAGAACCATGTATAAATATAACCTAGAATCCCTGCTCGGATGTAGCCCATGGTAGTACAGTAACTAAGTGGGTTTCCCCAGTAAGGGGAACAGGAACTATTTCTGACATGAACTCAACAACTAGCTCCTTTACCTCCCCCTACCCCGAGGGAGGAACAGTCTTGCTAGGCCACAGAGGAGGATATGGCAGCCAGTCCTGAAGATATCTGATAAGCTAGGGTCAGATGGAATGGGGGGAGGAGGACCTCCCCTAGCAATGGACTTGAAAAGGGAGGAGATGAGGGAGGGAGGGTGGGATTGGGAGGAAATGAGAGAGGGGGCTATGGCTGTAATACAAAGTAAATAACCTGTGATTAATATAAAAAATAAAAATTAATAAAAAAGACATCTTAATGTAAAGATGGATATGATCAGCACACCTAGATTCAGAGCTCTCAAAAGACAGAGATGCAGGAGGACTGTGAGTTCAAGGCCTAACCAGGACTCATAGTGACCCACTCCTCCCCAGTCTCTAAACAATCAATGGGATAAGACAGTGCTAGTATGAGATTGCAGGCTTGTTAACAAATGATAACATGAATTTTCATAAATGAAAAGGCCTTCTTACCTCACCCAGCTGTCTCATAAATATGTATTATGGTACATGAAACTACTAGGTAGAGGTGTTTAGAATAAGCCACACCATGACCATGGCCACTGTAGAAAACCAACTCAAAACATACATACATTTAGAAAACATGAATGTCATATGGTTTTAGAAAACCAGCAACAAAGAAAGTAAAAGAATCCATTTGGTATCTATTTGTTAAACTTCCCATTGCTCTAGAAATTGGTAAAATATTTATGTAACCCATTAGTAATTAATTTGGGGAGTAAATATTTTAGTTGGTTATATAACTCATTTCCTTCTGAAACTACAAATTGGTTACTTGATGTCTAATCCCTCTACTTTTATCTTTCATGTTTTATACATGTAGATAAGCATGAATGCTTGCTACATACAATTTATGTTATTAATGTTACATAAGTGTGAACAGTTATTTTGGGCAATCCTTTTTCACTCTGATCACAAACGGTGTTTCAATCTCGGATTATTATTATTATTTTTAATATAGACATTTCACCTCTTGGATTCTGTGTTCTTGAGCCCTGAGAAATCCTAATGTAGTCTTTTAAACCATAATTCCATGTTACTTCTCCTTCAGGAATATCTTCCCAACTTCACAGGAAGCTATCAAAACAAGTATACCATCCATTCTTTAGGGGTTCTCTCTTCCTCTCTCCAGCCCCCATGAAACCTAATGTCAGCTGCCCCATGCTGGGGTCCTCTATAGACAAAAGCATTTTGCTGAATGAAAGTAAAGGTTCAGGCCCCGAAAGACAGTTTCTGTTAAAATGGACAACAGATGTGCACACAGAAAAGAAATAGATCAAAGAGGTGACATGCATCTGGGAGGATATTAGCAAACATGAAGTATGTAGGTTTTGTTATTTTAAACTTTCATCCATGTAACCTGGGTGGAGGAGGAAGTTACACTGAAAAGTGAAACAAAAGAATAGGCAGTTATGATGCAGCGTTGTATCTGAGGGGTGGGCTGGGGCTCAGGGAGGACTTCCACTCATAATCTTTAAGCAATTTATTTAGGCATTGTGGGAACGCTGAGGGCACAGAAAGCAGTGCTCAGGGTCTCTCCCTTAAGAAGCCTAGAATTCATTTGAGGGATACAAAGATCATGCTTTATTCATTATTGATATTCTGCAACAATTATCTTCATGACTAACATAGCTGAGCAATCATAGCTGTCGCATAAGAACTGATGCAATTTGGGAACACCAGTATTTGCTGAGCTTTATGACTGATTTTGATAATGGACTGGAGAGCCTGAAATAGTTCTTTGAGGATTCAGGTCATGGGTCCTGTATTTGGAGTCTGTGACTCTCGGAAATTTGTTGTTGCCCCTTAGCCTTACTTCCTGCAATGCTGCACTTGACCACATCTTGCCTTGACTACTTAATGGTCACATGACAAGCATGGTATCTTTTATTTGCAATTAGGCATTCTGAACCCTGATGAAGCTGCTTACGAAAGCTCTCACAATTCTTTGGATACAATATGGAGACTTCTGTTTAAAAAGAGTGATCATTGGATACTTGCTCATAGCTTTTATTCTTCTAGTGGGTGATGCGTTAAGCCTACCAAGAAGTGTTAATAACTGTCAAAGGATGATGATTATGTTTGGTAGTTTTTGATGGTCATTCAGCATGTCACACTGAAATGCACTGGGATATTAAATGGTAAGTACAACCAATCAGAACAGGATGCTGTTTCAAATTCTAAATCAAATAGATATTAATTATTCTTTTTTCATATCTGACACATTTCAGTTCATTATCATTACTGAACGAGTCAAATTCACAGTGAGCTTTCCATACATGAATATGTTATGTATCAATCATGTCTACTCACTCTCTGTTTTCTCCTTGCTTTCTGTTGGCTTCCTTTCCAGTCCTTAACAGCACCTCTTCTAATTTCAGCCATTTGTTTCCATAAGTGAAAGAAAACATGTGAGACTTGTCACACTTTCACTTCATAGGAGGGCTCCCAATTCTACCCATTTTTCCTGAAAGTTACAGGCTCTCATTCTCTGGCTAAATAATTCTATTGTTTACACACCATTTCCCTCATCCAGCTATTGCTTGTACAGAGGCTGATTCCACACCAGGGCCATTGTGAATGTCACAGGAAACAGACACACACATCTGTTTTGTATTCACCTCCATTTTCATATATATATAAACAGAAATGCAGTAGCTGGATGATACTGTAGTTCTATCTTCAGGGTCTGGAGAAACCTCCACACTGTTATTCACAATGGCTGTACATCTCTGACAATGCATAAAAGCTCATTTTCTTCCAAATCTTTGCCAACCGTTTTAATAATATCCATTATAACTTAGGTAAGATGGGATCTCAATGTACTTTTCATTTACCTGACAACCAAATGAGGGGGCTTTGTTTTAATATTATTGTTGGCTATTTGTATTTCTTCTCTGTTAAGGGTCTACTCAGATGACAAAGACAGTACACTTCATTCTGCACTTTGACTCTGCTCTACCTGCTTCGCAATCAAGAACTCATGGATGTAACTCAGTTAACAATGCTTGTTGGCGTTTTCTAGTTTTGAACTTGACCCCGAAACTCTGTGCTGTTACCCTGAAACATTTTCTTATGCCTTGTATTTTAATTAAAAAAATATTTACTTTTTACATTTTCATTAGTTCTTTGGGGGTTTTGTATTACAGTGTGCTCTGATTATATTCACCTTTCAGCTCTTCCCAGATCCAGCTTCCCTCTCCTACCCACTCAAGGTTTTGTCCCTTTTCTTCAAATCCTTCAAGACCAATTTGTTCTGTCTCAAATTTTCTTGGATGTCTGATTCTCAGCTGGAACTACACTCACAGAGAAAACTGACCCCTCCTTTCCCAGCCTCTAACAACTGCCAATTACTCTGCTAGTAGGGAAAGGGTTATGTGCCCAATTGGCTTTTTATGCTGGGATTCGGACTGGCTTGGGCTTGTTTTGTGCATGCTGTCACAACTACTGTGAGGTTGTAGGTACAGCTGCCCTGCTAAGTCCCGAATATATTTCCTGGTAGTCAAGCACTGCCTCTGGCTCTTATATTCTTTCTACTCCCATGATCCTTTAGGACTGAGAATTTCTCAGTCTTTTATCCTCTGCACCTTGGTCAATTGTGTTTCTCTGTTAATCACCATCGACTGCATAATTGAAGCTTCCGAGAAGAGAGGTAATAATAACTCGTTAGGGGTTGGCTTAGTACTATGTCCATTTAAGAGCATATAGTATTAAGTTCTTCCCCTAGGGCTATGATCTGTCTGGCCACAGGTTCCTGGACCAATTATGGTGCCAGGAATGGATTTCATCTTGTGGAACGGGACTTAAATCCAACCAAAAACCAATTGTTTACTCCCTGATGGTCATATCACTATTGTACCAGTGATCATGTCTGGACAGGCCAGTCATGGTTGTAGTTCACAGAGTTCATGGCTAGGTATGACTTACCATTACATTTGTGCTCTAGTAGAAGACATCCTTTGTATCTTACTCTAAGAGTTTCAAATTAAGTTTTCAATAGTAAAGTCCCCCTGTGCACATTTCTGTAGAGTGAGATAAGGGCTTAGTTTCAATCCTTTACATGTGGACATACAGTTTTCCCCATCAGCAGTTATTAATGAAACTGTTTTTTTTATTCAATTTGTATATACATAAATATTTTCCTCTTCTTTTGGTGAAAATAGCAGCATATTTTAAAGCTGAGTGTGGTTTGAGGGTCAGAAGCAAGAATCTGAAATAGTAGCTAACTGTATGATCAGTTCTTAAAAGTTCTCGTGACAATTGAAGACAGTTATAAAAAAATAGTAGAAGTGACAAGAACAGAAAGAACCACTAAAGACCTTAAAAAGGCTGGTGCACTGCAGCTGAGCACTAGTTTTGACATGCAAAGGGTATGGATCTTTACTTGGAAAGGAGACAAGTGGGAGGGAATGAAGGACAACTGTGGATTGGGCAAAGGAATATGGTCAAGATACATGACCCACTTGAAGGAAAATGGCACTGTGGAACCTCTCACTCTACATAATCAATACACAGTAATAACATTAAAAAATGATTCATTTGAGCTTGACTCTCATTCTCATAAGTTAGACAAATTACCCAAAGGGAAACATTTTACTTTCCCTGTTAAAGGACATTCGTTGTAGGTTCAGTCTTGTGGTAGATTTTTCTGATGTTATGTCCTGCTTTCATAATAGAGCCATAATATCTGTGCTTTCCTCATTCTACTCTCCCTTTTCTCAATAGTGACAACATGCCAATTCTCAAAAAAAAAAATGATCCCTAAAAAATTATATCAAAAAATTCCTCACATCATTACTCACTCATCTTTTAATATGTACTGGTCTGCACACTGTTTCTAGGAAATGCTGGTCCTCCTTGGAACTAATTTTCATCTCTGGGTCCCCAAAGTTCTGCACAATTATGACATGAACACCTTTCACATTTTTGTCTGTTGAGAATGGTAAGGACTTAAGCAGACTTGCTAGCATCTCATACACAGGCATGAGCTTTAATCACCTAACCCTCTAGCATGACTTAGAGCTCATACCTAGTAAGATAAGCCCAAACAGAATTGAAAGCCAGAGTGGTTTAAAGTCGTTTAACATATATACAATACAAGGACAGAAGATTATGTGTCTCATGTTCTGGAATGTGTACAGAACTTAAAAACAGACAGTAAGATTTTTCTTCATTTAACATTGTTCTGTTATTTTGTCTTGTGACTCATGTCATTGAACTCAGATTAAGTTGACTATTGTTGAATTTGGATGGTGAGTCATACGTAATGAGATATATAACAATTATTAGCAAAATGAACATTGTACCATGTTTAGCATGATAGATGGAGATTAAACTACTTCATCCACAAAACCTATAGACAGGAAAAATATAAACATTTGCTTATTCTTGTAACATGATTAAAAATATGTTTAGTAATTTATAATGCATCATTCAATGCTATTAGCTAAGTAATGGAGATTCATGTTTATCTGGCCTTTTAGCTAATAAATTGTAAGATAAGATTCACTTAGATGGGCTGTTTGGGGGATTCTCTTCAAATATGTATATAGAAATGAATGAATAACAGTGATTTCAAAGAAATCAAAACTAAAAGATTATATCCCTTTTTCTTAGAAATCTGGTCTCAAACACTGTGTTTGACTTGATTTCTTCATGTCCAGAGTATAATCTATTGAAGATAAATGAGACTATGATGTTGAAATAACACAAATCTGTATAAGTTCTAAATAGTTTCTGGACTGCAATTTCCATGCTGATTAGGTTTAATTAATACCAAAATAAAAGGAATGATTCAAGTTTGAAAAAAATCTAGAATTCTACAAAGTCTGAAAATTCATGGCCTAAAGAATGATGTTTTCTGATTGCAAACATAATATACAATATACCATAAATATAAATATACCATAATATTGTTGCATTCACAGTTTGAACTTATCAATTGGAATTTTTTTACTAGTTAATGGACCCTTGCTTTGTGTCTGAAAGTGGTACCAGGGGTAACAGAATAGATGTGCAATAAAAATTCTTTGAGAATAGATTTTGGATTCCAGCTACATGTAGATTTCATGACCTTCAGTAGTGTTAAAACATACACACTATGTTAAGGAAATAAATTGGAACAACTTTACTAAACATTATAAGAAAATACTTATATTTTAAAAAATATTACTGACCAAAATACAACTTTGAGTGTAACATGCTCATGTCTTTTATCTTTAAAACCACAAGCATAGAAATAAAGAATTGAACACTGGCCTGGAGAGGTGGCTCTGCAATTAAGAGGGCCTGATACTCTTGCAGAGTGTTCCCAGTTTGGTTCCCAACACTCACATCATCTATAACTATTCCTTTAGCAAATCTGACATCCTCATTTGGCCTCCATAAACTCTGAACTGTGCTCATTTTTACATACTCACATACATGAAAATATAAACACATAAAGTTAAAAATGCTTCTTTAAAAATCAATGGCATGCTTGAGGGATGGGTTAGTGACTGAGGGCACTTGTTGCTCTTCCAGAGGACCTGGGTTTGATTCCCAGAGTCCACATGGTGGGTCACATGTTCACTCTAGATCCAGGGCCTAAAAACTTCTGTATTCCAAAGGTATCAGACATGAATGTGGTACATATACATACATCCAGGTAAAACATTCATACACATAAAAATTAATGCTCTATTTCTGGAAAATAATATTTTATTTTATTAAAACTCTGCATTTGTGCCATCAAAGGAAGGATTTGACAAATTGTCTTGCTGCTTAGCTGATTTGCATCATGAGGCACTTTCATTTTGAAGAAGTGTTTATACATATCCACTATCAGAAAAATGGATTCAAAGATATTTTTTAAGACTTTTTAAAGACTTTCTGCCATGAAAAGATGAAATCTAAGAATAATAGGAATAGAGGAAAAAGAAGATTTAAGGCTCCAAGGTCCAGAAAATATTTTCAAGAAAATCATAGAAGAAAATTCTCCCAACTTAAAGAAAGAGATGTCCATATAATATATGAGAGGCCTACAGAACACCAAATAGACTAGACCAGAAAAGAAACACAGCACATCACATCATAGTCAAAACACTAAATCTACAGAACAAAGAAAAGATATTAAAAGCAGCAAGGGAAAAAGGCCAAGTAACATAAAGGTAGTCTTATCAGAATCACACCGGACTTCTCATCAGAAACTATGAAAGCCAGAAGGGCCTGGATAGGTGTCATGTAGACTCTAAGAGACCACAGAGGCCAACCCAGACTACTATACCCTACAAAGCTTTCAATGAACATAAATGGAGAAAACAAAACATTCCATGACAAAACTAAATTTATGAAATATCTACACAGAAAACCAGCCCTACAGAAGATATTAGAAGGAAAACTCCAATCCAATGAAAACAAATACACCCAAGAAAACATAGCAAACAGATAATATCCCAACAAAAATTAAAAAGAAAACAAGCAATGGAACACAGTAAGACCACCGACTCCAATATAAAAGGAACTAACGTTTATTGGTCACTATTAATCTATCAACATCAATGGACTCAACTCTCTAATATAAAGACACAGACTAACAGAATGGGTGCAGAAACAGGATCCAACATTCTGCTGCATCCAAGAAATGCACCTCTGCAACAAAGACAAACACTACCTCAGAGTAAAGAATTGGAAAATGTCTTTCAAGCTAATGGACGCAGAAAACAAGCTGGGGTAGCTATCCTAATATCTAATAAAATAGACTTTCATCCAAAATTAATCAAAAAAAGATGAGGAGGGGCACTACATTCTCATCAAAGGAAAAATCCACGAAGAAAACATCACAATTCTGAACATCTATACCCCAAATACAAGAGTGCCTACATTCATAAAGGAAACATTATTAAAACTCAAATCACACATTGATCCCAACACCTTAATAGTGGGAGACTTCAACACCCCACTTTCACCAAGGAACAGATCATCTAGACAGAAGCCTAATAAAGAAATAAAGGCACTTACAGGGGTCCTAAATCAAATGGACCTAATAGATGTCTACAGAAATTTCCACCCAAAATCAAAAGAGTATACCTTCTTTTCAGCACCTCATGGAACCTTCTCCAAAATAGACCATATAGTTGGTCACAAAGCAAGCCTCAACAGATACAAGAAGATTGAAATAATACCCTGTATTCTATCTGACCACCATGGACTAAAGCTGCACCTCAACAACAATGAAATTAGAAAAAAGCCTACAAACACATGGAAACTGAACAACTTGCTGCTCAATGACAGCTGGGTTAAGGAAGAAATAAAGAAAGAAATTAAAGACTTATTAGAATTCAATGAAAATGAAGGTACAACATACCCTAATTTATGGGACACAATGAAAGCAGTGCTCAGAGGAAAATTCATAGCACTAAGTGCCTTCAAGAAGAAATTTATAACATCACATACAAGTAACTTAATGGCCCAACTGAAAACCGTAGAAAAAAACAGAAGCAGATACACCCAAGAGGAGCAGAAGGCTGGAAATAATCAAACTCAGGGCTGAAATCAATCAATTAGAAACAAATAAAACTATTCAAAGAATCAATGAAACCAAGAGCTGGTTCTTTGAGAAAATCAACAAGATAGACAAAACTTTAGCCAAACTAACTAAAAGGCAGAGATAAACTATCCAAATCAGCAAAATCAGAAATGAAAAGTGGGATATAACTACAGACAGTGAGGAAATCCAAACAATCATTAGGTCTTACTACAAAAGCCTATATGCCACCACATTCGAAAATCTAAAAGAAATGGACAACTTTCTAGATAGAGTCCATCTAACAAAATTAAGTCAAGATCAGGTAGAAAGATTGAATAGTCCTATATCCCCCAAGGAAATAGAAGCATTCATCAACAGTCTCCCTTCCACAAAAGGCCCTGGGCCAGATGGATTCAGTGCAGAATTCTACCAGATCTTCAAAGAAGGGCTAACTCCAATTCTCTCCAAACTATTCCATAAAATAGAAACAGAAGGAACATTACCAAACTCATTCTATGAAGCCACAGTCACCTTGATACCTTTTTTTATTTTTATTTTATTTTTTTTATAAGTTACATTTTATTAACTCTGTATCCCAGGCGTGTCCCGATCCCTCATTCCCTCCCAGTCTCTCCCTCCCTCCCTCCACCATGCCCCTTTCCAAGTCCACTGATAGGGGGGACCTCCTCCCCATTCATCTGATCCTGTTTTATCAGGTATCTTCAGGACTGGCTGCAAAGCCCTCCTCTGTGGCCTAACAGGACTGCTCCTCCCTTCGGGGGTGGGGAGACCAAAGAGCCAGTCATTGAGTTCCTGTTAGAAATAGTCCCTGTTCCCCTCACTTTGGGAAACCAATTGGTTACTGAGCTACCACAGGCTACATCTGAGTGGAGGTTCTAGGTTATATCATACATGGTCCTTGGTTGAATGTCAGTCTCAGAAAAGACCCTGTGCCCAGATATATTTGGTCCTTGTGGAGCTCCTATCCTTTCCCCATCAGACTAACTCCCCTTCTTTCTTATGATTCCCTGTACTCTGCCAAAGGTTTGGTCATGAGTCTTTGCTTTGAAAACACTGCTAGTTAGAGTCTTTCAGATGCGCTCAGTAGACTCCTGTCATACGTTCAATGCACATCCCATCTGTCTTTCTAAACGAGGATTGATCATCTTACCCCATGTCCGCTCAATTGATTATCTTTTTTAGGTGTATAGATTTCATTATGTTTATCATATCTTATAGGTCTATATAAGTGAGTATATCCCATGTTTGTCTTTCTCCTTCTGGGATATTTCACTCAGAATGATCTTTTCTAGATCCCACCATTTGCCTGCAAATTTCATGATTTCCTCCTTTTTGATTGCTGAGTAGTATTCCATTGTATAAAAATACCACAATTTCTGTACCCATTCCTCCATTGATGGACATCTGGGTTGTTTCCAGGTTCTGGCTATTACAAATAGAGCTGCTATAAACATGGTTGAGCAAGTGTCCTTTTTGTGTACTTGAACAAACTTTGGGTATATACCTAGCAGTGGTATAGCTGGGTCTGGAGGAAGCACTATTCCTAGTTGTCTTAGAAAGCGCCAGATAGCTTTCCAGAGTGATTGTACCAGTTTACATTCCCACCAGCAGTGGAGGAGGGTTCCCCTTTCTCCACAACCTCTCCAGCATGTGTTATCGCTTGAGTTTTTATCTTGGCCATTCTGATGGGTGTAAGGTGATATCTCAGGGTCGTTTTGATTTGCATTTCCCTGATGGCTAATGAGGATGAGCATTTCTTTAAGTGTTTTTCTGCCATTCGATATTCCTCTGTCGAGAATTCTCTGTTTAGCTCTGTTCCCCATTTTTTAATTGGATTACTTGGATTGTTGCTTCTCAGCTTCTTTAGTTCTTTGTATATACTGGATATTAGTCCTCTGTCAGATAAAGGGTTAGTGAAGATTCTTTCCCAATCTGTAGGCAGTCGTTTTGTTTTGATGACGGTATCCTTTGCTTTACAGAAACTTTTCAGTTTCATGAGGTCCCATTTATTGATTGTTGCTCTTAGAGCCTGTGTTGTTGGTGTTCTGTTCAGGAAGTTGTCTCCTGTGCCAATGAGTTCTAGGCTGTTCCCCACTTTTTTTTCCAATTGATTTAGGGTATCTGGTTTTATGTTGAGGTCCTTGATCCACTTTGACATTAGTTTTGTGCAGGGTGATAAATATGGATCTATTTTCATTTTTCTGCATGTAGACATCCAGTTGGTCCAGCACCATTTGTTGAAGATGCTGTCTTTTTTTCATTGAATGGAATTGGCTTCTTTGTCGAATATCGAGTATTCATAGGTGTGTGGATTTATTTCTGGGTCTTCTATGCGGTTCCATTGATCCTCCTTTCTGTTTCTATGCCAATACCATGCAGTTTTTATTACTGTTGCCCTGTAGTACAGCTTGAGATCAGGAATGGATATACCTCCAGATGATCTGTTGTTGTACAGGATCGTTTTGGAGATTCTGGGTTTTTTGTTTCTCCATATGAAGCTGAGAATCTTTTTTTTCAAGGTCTGTAAAGAATTGAGTTGGTATTTTTATGGGAATTGCATTGAATCTGTAGCTTGCTTTTGGCAGTATGGCCATTTTCACAATGTTAATCCTACCAATCCATGAGCATGGGAGATCTTTCCAGCTTCTTATATCTTCTTCGATTTCTTTCTTCAGAGACTTGAAAGACTCAAACAGGTCTTTCACTTGCTTGGTTAGAGTCACACCAAGGTACTTTATGTTATTAGTGGCTATTGTGAAGGGTGTTGTTTCCCTAATTTCTTTCTCAGCCTTTTTGTCTTTGGCATATAGGAGGGCTTCTGATTTTTTTGAGTTGATTTTGTATCCTGCCACTTTGCTGAAGGTGTTTATCAGCTGAAGGAGTTCTCTGGTTGGATTTTTGGGGTCGCTCATGTATACTATCATATCATCTGCAAGTAGTGACACTTTGACCTCTTCCTTTCCAATTTGTATCCCCTTGATCTCCTTTAGTTGTCTTATTGCTCTGGCTATCACCTTGATACCTAAACCACAAAAAGACCGAACAAAAAAAGTGAACTTCAGACCTATCTCTCTTATGAACATTGATGCAAAAATACTCATTAAAATCCTTGCAAACCAAATCCAAGAACACATAAAAGATATCATCCACTATGACCAAGTAGGCTTCATCGCAGGCATGCAAGGGTGGTTCAACATATGGAAATCCATAAATGTAATCCACCACATAAACAAACTGAAGGAGAAAAAAAAATACACGATCATCTCCTTAGATGCTGAAAAAGCATTTGACAAAGTCCAACATCCATTCATGTTTAAAGTCTTGAAGAGATCATGGATACAAGGCACATACCTAAACATAGTAAAGGCAATATACAGTAAGCCTATAGCCAACCTCAAATTCAATGGAGAGAAACTTAAATCAATCTCACTGAAATCAGGGACAAGACAAGGCTGCCCACTCTCTCCATATCTCTTCAACATAGTACTTGAAGTCCTAGCTAAAGCAATAAGACAACTAAAGGAGTTCAAGGAGATACAAATTGGAAAGTAAGAGGTCAAGTGTCACTATTAGCAGATGATATGATAGTCTACATGAGTGACCCCAAAAATTCAACCAGAGAACTCCTTCAGCTGATAAACACCTTCAGCAAAGTGTCAGGATAAAAAAATCAACTCAAAAAACAAAACAAAACAAAACAAAACAAAACAAAACAAAAAACAGAAGCCCTCCTGTATACCAAAGACAAAAGGGCCTAGAAAGAAATCAGGGAAACAACACCCTTCACAATAGCCACTAATAACATAAAATACTCTAACCAAGCAAGTGAAAGACCTGTTTGAAAAAAACTTTAAGTCTCTGAAGAAAGAAATTGAAGAAGATATAAGAAGCTGGAAAGATCTCCCATGCTCATGGATTGGTAGGATTAACATTGTGAAAATGGCCATCCTGCCAAAAGCAAGCTACAGATTCAATACAATTCCCATCAAAATACCAACCCAGTTCTTTACAGACCTTGAAAGAAAGACTCTCAGCTTCATATGGAGAAGCAAAAAGCCCAGAATCTCCAAAATGATCTTGTACAACAACAGATCATCTGGAGGTATCTCTATCCCTGATCTCAAGCTGTACTACAGAACAATAGTAATAAAAATTGCATGGTATTGGCATAGAAACAGAAAGGAGGATGAATGGAACCAAATAGAAGACCCAGAAATAAACCCACACACCTATGAATACTTGATATTTGACAAAGAAGCCAAAACCATTCAATGGAAAAAAGACAGCATCTTCAACAAATGGTGCTGGTCCAACTGGATGTCTACATATAGAAAAATGAAAATAGATCCATATTTATCACCCTGCAAAAAACTAAAGTCCAAGTGGATCAAAGACCTCAACATAAAACCAGATACTCTAAATCGCTTAGAAGAAAAAGTGGCGAACAGCTTAGAACTCATTGGCACAGGAAAGAACTTCCTGAACAGAACACCAGCAGCACAGGCTTTAAGAGCAACAATCAATAAATGGGACCTCATGAAACTGAAAAGCTTCTGTAAAGCAAAAGACACTGTTCTCAGAACAAAACGACAGCCTACAGACTGAGAAAGAATCTTCACCAAGCCTATATCTGACAGAGGGCTGATATCCAGCACATATAAAGAACTAAAGAAGTTAAAAAACAATAAATCAAGTAATCCAATTAAAAAATGGGGTACGGAGCTAAACAGAGAATTCTCAGTAGAGGAATATAGAATGGCAGAGAAACACTTAAAGAGATGCTCAACATCCTCAGCCATCAGGGAGATGCAAATCAAAACCACCCTGAGATTTCACCTTACACCCATCAGAATGGCCAAGATGAAAAACTCAAGTGACAACACATGCTGGAGAGGTTGTGGAGAAAGGGGAACCCTCCTCCACTGCTGGTGGGAATGTAAACTGGTACAATTACTTTGGAAGTCAATCTGGCACTTTCTCAGACAATTAGGAATAGTGATTCCTCAATATCCAGCTATACCACTGCTAGGCATATACCCAAAATTTGCTCAAGTACACAACAAGGACATTTGCTCAACCATGTTTATAGCAGCTTTATTTGCAATAGCCAGAACCTGGAAACAACCCAGACGTCTATCAATGGAGGAATGGATACAGAAATTGTGGTTTTTTTATACAATGGAATACTACTCAGCAATCAAAAATGAGGAAATCATAAAATTTGCAGTCAAATGGGAGGATCTAGAAAAGATCATTCTGAGTGAGGTATCTCAGAAGTAGAAAGACACACATGGTATATACTCACTCATATAGTCCGATAAGATGCGATAAACAATGAAATCTATACACCAAAAAAGATAAACAAGGAAGAGGACCCAGGGTAAGATGATCAATCCTCACTTAGAAAGACAAATGGGAGGTGCATTGGATGTAGGAGAAAACAAGTAACAGGACAGGAGCCTATTGCAGAGGGCCCCTGAAAGATTGTACCTAGCAGTGTATCAAAGCAGATACTAAGACTCATAACCAAACCTTTGGCAGAGTGCAGGGAACCATAGGAAAGAAGGGGGAGTTTGTATGACATGGAAAGGATAGGAGCTCCACAAGGACCAAATATATCTGGGCACAGGGGTCTTTTCTGAGACTGACACTCCACCAAGGACCATGTGTGGTTATAACCTAGAACCTCTGCTCGGATGTAGCCTGTGGTAGCTCAGTAACCAATTGTTTTCCCATAGTAAGGGGAACAGGGACTATTTCTGACAGGAACTCAATGGCAGGCTCTTTGATCTCCCTGTCCCCAAGGGAGGAGCAGTCCTGCTAGGCCACAGAGGAGGACTTAGCAGCCAGTCCTAAAGATACCAGATAAAACAGGGTCAGATGAAAGGGGAGGAGGTCCTCCCTAATCAGTGGACTTGGAAAAGGGCAGGGAGGAGATGAGGGAGGGAGGGAGGGTTTGGGAAGGAATGAGGGAACTGGATACAGCTGAGCTACAGAGTTAATAAAATGTAACTAATAAAAATAAATAAGAAAGAAAAAACAGACTTTCTGTTCAGTTTTGCTTTGTTTTAGCAGTTTTTTGTTTGTTTAGTTCTTTTTCTGTTGTTGGTATTTTATTCCTTTGGTTTTCCTTTTTGTGTTTTTTTTTTGGGGGGGGTTATTTTTGTTTTGCTCTTTTTGTTTGTTTTGAAATAGAGAGAAAGAGAAAGCAAGAAAGAAAAAGAAAAGAAAAGAAAGAAAAGGAAGGAAGAAAGAAAAAGAAAGAAAGAAAGAGAAAGATAAAAAGGAAAAAGGAAAAAAGAAGCCTCATGATTAGAATCTGAATCCCAGACTAGAAATAGTTTCTCCTCCCTTTCTTTTTCTTTCCTTCCTTCCTTCCTTCCTTCCTTCCTTCCTTCCTTCCTTCCTTCCTTCCTTTCTTTCTTTCTTGGTGGAAGGTATAAATAAAGCTTTGCTGTGTTTCAAAAAAACAAACAACAGGAGTCAAACAAAAACCACAATATTGGTACTGGGAGTACACAATTACGGTGTTAAAGATGGTAAGATGGAGCCTTTGTGCTCCTAAACTGATTCGGTAAGTCTTTTTTATAGAAGTCATGTACTTTTAAAAATACTAACATCCTGCTCTGAGACCTGAAATAGGGCGGGGAGGTGACTCGGCGGTTAAGAGCACTGGCTGCGCTTGAATGGGACCAGGGTTTGGTTCCCTGCACCCACATGGTGGCTTATAAAATCTGTAACTCCAGCTGCAGAAGATCTCAAAGTTCCTTCTGACCTCTGTGGGCGCACAGTCATGTATACGGTGCTATACATACATGCAGGCCAAATGCACACGTGAAATCAAATAAAGAAATCAAATTTTAAAAATCTTAAAAGAGATGACAAAAGTATGGTTTCTAGTTCGTGACCCACACGAAAAAAAGCTTTTATTAGTGCTTTGGTGGCTTGCTCTTTTGCCTTCTGTCCTGTGAAGAAGTAGTGTAACCTCCCTGGAGGATACAGAGAAGCGGCCCTCACCAGTCACCAAACACTATTCTTTTGACCCGAGGCTTCCATGTTGTGCAAACAGTGAGGAAACATGGAATTATCCCATTGGTGGTTCTGTATTGTAGCAGCACAGTCAAAGTCACACCCCGACACGTTAGCACCACTGCTGCTGGTTAATTAGCTCTTCTGACCAAATGATGGACAGAAACCAACTAAGAGAGGAGAGCTTTATTGGCTCCTGGGTAGGGAGTGAGTTTATTATGCTGTGGAGGGCACGGGGGCAGGAATTGGCCCATGGGAAGATGGTTCCATGGTGGCGAGAGCGTGATACAGTTCCGGACACCTCTCTGACAGCCAGGATGAAGAGTGTGGACCATCTAGCTCAGCCCTGTTGCCCTAATCTGCCAGTTAAACTAAAAGGTTTAACTAAAAGGTTTAACCTCCCCCACAGCGCCACCAGCTAACAAACCAAAACATCTAACAGACCAAAAGGATTGCCCTTCTTTAAAACCCAAGGTCTCACGAATGCCAAGCAAATGCTCTACCGATAGCCATCCCAGACCTTATCTTTGTCTTAAGGACACAGGACTGAGTGTGAAGTGTTGGAGGACAGACGGCTGCTGGCTTCAGGGATTGCTTGCGTTCCTGCCCTAAGCTCTTTACCTCAAGCGGCACAACCTCCTGGGTTTTCCTTAAAAGAATTATGCTTTTGCTGTCACATTATATTCAGGGGTGTTTAGAACATGGACTTCGTAGTAGGGAGCTTTATTGCTTAGGTCTCAGAGCAGGATTTTTCATTTTTAAACTATACATGATTTTTAAAAAGAGGTTTAAGAATTCAGTCTGGGAAGTCAACATAGAGCCCCATTAGTCAAAATGCATTTTCATGATGGAAAATGTTATTTCTTTAAAGGAAAAAAAAATCTTTTGTGTGCATATATTACACAATTTGTACTTATACAAAACATGATTTAAATGTTTTGATTTACATATGACTTACAGCAAACACACTGGCAATAAACACATATCAATACCAACCAAAGCCTTCCCACTATCTGATGAGATCCTAAGAAAATCCTGAAAATAGTCCATGGGCTTGAAAAATATTTTAAAAAAATCATGTTTCAGTAATTGTCAATACCTAACACAATGCTAATTATAGCTATGAAACATAATTCTGCTGAGAATAAACCATATTTTTTTATAAAAGGAAAGAAATGAGAAAGAACCATGCTGGCTAGCCAAATGGAGAAAGTCTGGCAGTGTGCAGAATAAATCTGCCAAAGGCATCCTGCTGCTTTACAGAGTGGCCACCTGCCAAGAGGTTCTGCTTTGCATCCTTAGTACGTTTGACAAGAGAAATGAAAAGGGATAATGCTATGGCTCAATTAATACACACTCACTCAGGAAACCTTCAATTGTTTAGGTTGAGTGTCCTGTCTGGTGGAATGTTTGGGCTTGTAGCTTAACGAGATCGGGGGCTAATTCTAATTAGACATCTGAAAATATCTGTTCTAAGCACATCTCTTATTTATTAATTAGGTGCTTAACATCTACATTCTAGATAAAAGGCAAATAAAGTATGTGCCCTGGAGGGTTGAGTTAATGTTGACAGAGTTTAAACATAAACTCTTCCTGCTTCACATTTAGAACTGATGATCTTACACTTTAGCCAAGCACGGTTTTCAAGTGGAGCTCTGACATCAGGGTCCCTGCTTCCACAATCCTTATTTCACTTTCCTTTGTGGTTGTCTCCTCAGGAAAACTGAAACCTATTCTGTTTCATATAGGCATCCATTAAGAGACACGGGCGGAAAGAAAAGACTTACAGAATTAGACACTGGAAAAAGTTGGAAAAGTGCTAAAGGAAATCCCTTTAGCAAATTCCAGTTAGTGTGACCTCATACGGTATGTGGCATTGCTTGATCCGTCTCTTCATCTAGAGAGGAGAAAATTTAGAACTTTGGGCTTTCCATGCTGGTGGCTCCTCCATAGAGCAGTCTGTAAACATTTTCCTTAAAGAGCCTGTTGAGTTGCCAGTGTAGAATCCCAAGAAGTCCTTTAAATTTGAAATGCAGCAGAAAGCCATGTTTTCAGCAAATGTAATAATTTTCAGGCACGTGGTCTCTGAAGTTTCTCATCCAAGAGGGAGCAGCCTTATTTCAGAGTAATGAGCATCATTGGTTAAATGTGCTAGCAGTGCACATTGAGCCCGAAGCATTCTGTACAGGATGCATTTATTTCACAGGGATCCAGCTGCCTCTGCCTCCCGAGTGCTGGGACTAAAGGTGTGTGCTGCTACGGCCAGATTGAAACCAAATAAATTCATAAAGGGCAACTCATTGGATTTTACTCTTGGTCCTCTGGAAGCTGAATAAAATCAACTGTCCTCATTGAGCGTTTATTTGCCCACTAATTTATTTAACTGCAGTATCTTAATGACTCTGACTGATTACACATCTAGTTATTGCTGATTATACGAGTAATTTAAAATGTTATCTTTTTTCTCAAACTCTATCGATGCTACCAATACAGTGAGTAAGTCTGCTTTCTTTGTAAATGTATCTTGCCTTGAGTATTTTGTTACAGTAATAAGAAATGGATTAATACAGTGGTCATGAAGATTGTATAACAAGGACCAAACTGGGGCATCAAGCAGGTCTTCTGTTAAGAGGAAGGGGATATGTCATCAGACTCATTAGTCCAGTGGTTCTTAACCTTCCTAACGTTGTGACCTTTAATACAGTTCTTCATGCTGTGGTGATCCCCCCACCATAAATTTTTTTGTTGTTACTTTATAACTGTAAACTTGCTATGCATATATTTCTATATATGAGTATATATATAAATCAGACTATAAACATCTGTATTTTCTGATGGTCTTAGGCAATGCCTATAAAAGGGTTATTCAACTTCCAATGAGGTTGTGACCTACTGGTTGAGAACTCTGAGCTAGATGATCATGGATTAGAGTGATCTGTGGCTTATAGGCCTGACCCCCACCATACAACATATAAGGTCTGAAAGTGTCTTGACCAAGTAGCAACTTTCTAACAGTAACTTCCAAGGATTTGTATCAGAAAATAGGCATCGAACATCTTCCCCCAGACAAGATTTTCCTGAGAAAATGTACAGAAATCATTCCTGTCTTCTTCTAGGGAACACTGTGAATACAACAGAGAGAAATGTATCACATATATACAATGCCATGATAGGAAACACCAAAGGGACAATGTGATGGCTGACTGGAAGATGACAAACAGTGGAGTCCTTAGGGGTCAACATCATTGTGTAAATTCAACACAGTATTAGATGTATGAGAGAGAATGTTCAAAAGTTCACATGACAAAATATACAAATGAGCTTGTTTGTTTTGGATCATTCGGTGTCAGGGAGGGAATTATTCATTCAAGTGTTAATAAATTAGAATTTGGTAACTAAGAACATTTTCTTAAGGAAATAAAAGAGATGTTTGGACTGGCTTATGCATTTTTTTCCAAAGCTGGCTCAAATCTGAAATCTCCAAGAGAAAAACAAAACAAAACAAACAAACAAAAAACAGAACAACAACAACAAAAACCCCAAGTTCTTTACAAATGTGTGTCTTTTCCTCTGCTGATTTACAGTCTTTGCTAAAACAAATCCTGAGATGCTGGGAATTAAAGCATGAAAAGAACAAAAATTTACCTGCTGGCTCTAATCAAATAAAGATAAACCATGAGATTTTCCTCTATCATGAAATACCTTTTAATGACATGACAACCTATTCCTTTCAAAATGTCACTTCTGTATAGATATTTTTTCCTCACTAAAACACACTTTTTTTCCTTTTTCATTACCTGCTGGAATATGTTTGCAATGACTTCAAAATTCTGAAAACAATGTTTTGCCCTATTCTTATATAAAAAACAAAAAATCCTGTTAGTGACCTCTCTCTGCCTAGCTCTCTATCTCTCTCCCATAAAAGAGGATGTAAGATCAATTCAAATTAAAACTTTTTTCAAACAAACAAACCAACAAACAAACCAACAAACAAAAGATGATTCATTTGGCTCCTCCCCCACCCCAGGCCATTCTTACCCTGTTTTACTTTAGAATTATCCAGTTCTCTTCAAAAATATGCATTTCAAATTTAATTTATTCTACATTCTTTGATGAGCTTCATTCAACATAGAAGAAATAGCTGTGATTCCTTTGTTGGTTTGATGAATGTAGTTCGCGCACTGTATGAAGTTTCACAACTATACTACAGGCAACATTTCCTGGAATCTGTTGTTATCTATTCTTCTTAGCACGGGCTTTCTTTTAATGTGCATTAACTAATGCATTCATGTTCAATTACAATTCCTCATGTTGACAGAGGAACAAAACCATAAAACCCAACTTGAAGCAACTTCAGAGCTATTTCCACACTTGCAATCTCTGAAACATAACGGGAAACAGTATCTTCTCCCTATAGTGGGGGCTTTAGACACAGCGCATTCAGAGCCTGGTATGCAAGGGGCACTTGAGAAGTGAGTTCCTTCCCTTTCATCTATTTGTGTATCTTGCTGCATAATTGATGAATTATTGGCATAAGATGTAGTATTTTGGCTTAGAACAATTACAAGTCATTTCCTGGTTAAAATCTGGTAAGTGCATTTCCATAAGTATAAATTGCCTATCCGAATTAATCCCACCCAAGCCTTCCACATTCATATTGCCCAGGTTTAGTTTTCTGACTATGTCTTCTGTGCATCTATCATCTTAACTGCCCCAAGATTTTGTGTCTGTTTGTACATATAGCAACGGATGCCTTTAAGTCAACTAACTAATGTGAGGAGTATTCTGAGGAAGGAAGTGAGATCATAGTACTAAAAAGTAGACTGTGAACATATACTTCATCTTAAAAATAAGACAACTGAGTCTTAGTGAGAGAAAATTGTTTATTGCTTTCTGACAATAGATGTGCCACAGTAATAAAAAGAGAGGTTTCATGATCCTGAATTCAGAAGGCCTCTCGTTATTACAGATGCAGTAAAAACATTCTGAGCTCTTACAGCAAATGATTATTCTCCTTGGGCATGATGAAGTGAAGCAAGATGTATGGAAAATAGATGTTATCTCTGCTTTGCTTGTCATCATTGTGACAAGTGCCATAGAAAATACAGTTTAAAAAGAAGGAAACATTATTTCGGTTCAGAGTTTCAGAGTTCACATCCACGGTTTTGGGTACCATCTCTGGGTCTAAGTATAACATCATAGAAGATGTTTTAGTCATTGGATTTTACTCTTAGTTCTCTGTCAATTGTGTCCAGGAAACAGAGAATGAGACAAGGGGACCTTGGAAAGGGTGCATACTCTGCACTCAAAGCTGTATCCCCAGAAACCTACAACACACAGCTAGACATTTTCTGAAGGTTTGTAGCAACTCCCAGTAATACCATTAAATTATGGACACATGGGTGGATTTCTCCACAGACTAAATTAGAACAGTTAAGACCCAGTTACCTCCCAATGACTAGATCCACCAGTTTGGGATCATACCTTCAACAGAATGGGTGACAATAAATATCCAAACCAAAAGAGCCTATATAAATTTATAACCTTTGGGCCAACAGATCTTAAGATGTAATTTGACCCTTAGGCAGCTTGATATCTTCACCAATTCTTTAGCTTTCCCAGATGCTTTAAGGATGACATCATCACCTACATTTTATCCATGAAGAGCTGACTCTTTGGGAGTAATAAGGTATGTATGCAGTTTTTTTTCTGTATCATCTTTGAGATATTTTGACAAAAGTATATCTATAATACAAAAATATTATGCATGAAGGAACTCAAGAAAGAAAGGGTTTATTCTGGCTCAGAGTTCAAAGGCATCGTCTATCCTATGGGAATTCATGGCAGCATGAGGCAGTGTCACAGTGCACCTGTGGTCAGGAAGCAGAAGTGAAGGATGCCAATTCTCTGCCTTTTCATGCAGTCTAGAACCAAAGTTCAAGGAGTGGTTCCAACCACACCTAAAGTGGTTCTTGCGATCTAGATAAAACCTCAAAGGGATGCTGAAACCTTTTGGGGAATTCTAGGATCTGTTGAGTATACTCTCAAGATTGCCCATCCCTGTTGGCTAGTTGTTGTTTTGGAGGCGCCAAGCCCGCAGACAACACTGGTTCTTAAAAAAGGCCTTATGTGGGATGGCAAGAGCCACATGCAGGAGAAAGCAATGACCTTTCAAAATATAGTTTCCTCTCAGGGCACAGTCTCATTGATCTCAGAATCTCCAGGTGAGATCCTTCTCGTAAAGTTCCATACTAACTCTGTATCACCAACGAGGAGCCAAGGTCTAGACATACAACTTTAGGGGTCATATTTAAACCCTATCTGTTTCATAGCAACTGGGTGTGATTTTCTCAACTGTATGACCATTTGGGGTGCCTGCATGGTGGCTAACACGAGTCATATACTGTCCTATGACGTCCATGAAAGCTCTTTCTTCTCTCTTCTGCTTCATCACTTTCTGATTCACCACAGTGACAGATGCAGGATGTGTATCAGGCACTTGGGAAATACCATTGAAAGAATAAGTAAGGTGACATTCAAAACCGATTCTATGTAGCTCAGACATGGATTTCTCCACAACAGGAATGGGTGCTATATTAGCTTGGTCAGTTTCTACACACAGATTTCTAAGTTCTGGTGGCTTCTTTCTTAATATCTTATGTTCTATATCCTGTAAAGTATTAAAATTAGTTGGGGACCATATTGAAAACATCTTCTATACTTTGCCTTGGTAGTATGTAAAGTACATTGGTCCTCAAAGAAGTCCTTACTGATTGATGGGAAGCTGATCTTGAAGTAGGGTCAGTTACTAGACATGCCCTACTCACTAAGGCTGTAATTCAAATTCTCTGGCAGGTCTGTTCTTTGGTAGTGTCTGATAATCATCATGGGGAAAGGCTATCTCCCTGTTAGTTCCATATTTCTCCTTTTGTTCTCAGCTGGTCAGAGTGATCATATGTTTTGTTTTTTTTTTTCAAGTTCTCCATGAGGTGAACTGTGCAGTCTGGGGCAGGCGCCATGTTTTTATTACGCACATCTCGAAATGTATACAGAAATCCAGAGCACTCAGATTGGAAAAATGAACTCTTTCCACATCCAAGAGGGAGGCACAGACATTCTTCATTTCACTCATAAAACCCAGCACCCACGGCTGACCACAAAGCAGAGATTTAGCACCCTTCTGTTGTGGGCCTTTGTTATTTTTTTCATCTCCTCCAGCCTCATGGTTTTGTGTTAACTTCAGAGCCACAGACATGTCATTGAGCATAGATTTATATGTATGGGCTGAGAGCAGGAATGTTGAAATGATTTCTTTCTTGGGCCTCAGAGATAGATGACAGGTCAAGACACTTTACTTCATAGCCAAACATACTACGGCACAGAGAAACGTGCCAGTGATTTGAATTGTGAGTGCCAAAAGTGCGTGTTCAGCACTAATGAGAAATAGGAGAACAGGATCAGTTTAATCTCATATTCTTATTAAATTAAAAGAGAAAACAATGCCAAGGTTATGACATGAATTGACATGACCAAAAAAATTAAAAAAAAAGAAGAAATCAGAGGGTTTTTTTCATGTGTAACCCAATGAAAGAACAAAATAAGCCTCGTGGAGTGAGTTGAGGATGAAGTATTTGCCTTCTGCTTGGAATTTCCTGGCATTTTTCAGCTTGTGACACAGACTTGATGTGATTAAACAAAAGCTTTTCCCAAAATTTAAAGGTTTTTTTTTTCCTTTCTTGTTTAAAGCCGAATCTAATACTCTGTAACTCATTTTTAAATGGGAGCAGATGCTTTCGCTCCATGAGCTGATGGCCAGATTCTGAGACATAAATGAAAAGTAGGGTGTTCTGTTAGAGTGTTTGCCCTTTAGAGCCAACCCCATCTCCCCCACACTCCCCCTTCCCCAGCCCGGCAGCAGTCCACTACACTGCACGTCTTCCATATAGCAAACCTAAGAGGAGAATGGTTTCCTTTGCTTGGGACTCGCTGCGAGCCATTTCCAGAGAAAGCACAGCCTTGGAGCCAAGCTCGCTTAGTGAGCCACAGCAACAGCTTAGCCAGCTAGAGAAAGAGAGAGGGGGGGAGAGAGAGAAGGGGAGAGAGGGAGAGAGAGAGAGTTTGAGTATAATGGTGAACATGAGGGCTACCCTGGCTGATCTCTCATTCTGTGATGCTCTAAGAGAGGATCCTTTTAGAAAGGAGTCATCATCCAGAATTAGGGCCAGCAGGGAGGCTCCAAGTAGGACTATACTTGTTCAATAACTAATCAACTTTCTATTAATAAAGGCCACGTTTTCCTAAGCAAATATTTTTTTGTTTGAAATCTATACTAACTTATCTATCTGATGTGACCCATCAGACCTATTATTTAAAAATAAATACTGTGCACAGTTTGGCATGTATTTGAAAGGTGTGTGTGTGCACGTGTGTATACATACACGCACACACCTATGTACATATACACACGTATGTTTCTCCTTATTCTCTTGAGTGAATTTTGTAAAGCCTACCCTACTACCTCATTCACAAATTGTAATGATTTGATTTCACATATTTTAATAGCTAGAGTTAATACATATAAGGTAGAATAAAACTTTGTTATGAAAAACATAAGAATTTAAAGTAATTTCCCACTATTAAACCCAGTTTTTAACAGCTTTCAATACTTACTTTTCTAAATACTTATGAACCACCCTTTCAATAAAGAATTTATGTACAGAATGCTATATCACTAACTTCAATGTGCTTTGAACACCTACGCCCCACGGATCATATTGTCTTTGACACTCAGAGTTCAAAGCGACTAGTATTAACGTTGTGTTGAAAGCTGTCACAACTGATTTAGAGCTAGGCTTTGGTATTTCACCTTGAAGAGAGTTTGAGGCCCCTAAAATAGAAAACCTGGAAGGCAATGGAAGAAGCACTGTCCAGCAACAGTGCCACACACAGTTTTTAACCTCTCGAAATGTTGGAGGAAATAGGGGATTACCCATTGGAAAATGATTGCAATTCCCTTCTCCATATTTTTTTTTTTAATGATAGTTGTGGGATTTACAGAGTCTGACCCAAAGGAAGCTAAATTGGAGGACAGAGCGTTTTTCAAAAGAGCAGGGTAACTGAGCCATGAGCTCGCAAAGATCAAAGGTAACCCGAGTCATCTTGAGTCACTTCCTCTGAGCACCCCTGAAGTGCTTTTGGGGGGGTATCCATTAGCGGTATACACCAACAACCTCTTCTATCACCCATTCAGCTATAGCCATGCTGGTCTCTCCAACGCTCTGGTGACAGCATGAAGGAACATTGCTGTGTTTCTGTTGCTGTGCCTTGCCCTGGGAGGCTACATTTTGCTTTTCAAAATCTATGTATTTTATGTAGGCATGTGTGACTAAGTGTATGTGGGTGCACCATGTGCAAGCAGGAACAGAGACAGTCAGAAAAGGGAACTGGATTTGCTGGAACTGGAGTTACAGGTGGTGGTGAGCCGCCATGTGGGTGCTGAGAACCAAAGGTGGTCTTCTACTGTAAGAGCAGTGAACATTCTTAACAACTGTGCCACCATTCTAACCCAAAGAAACTCCATTTTAGAGGCAGCTTTTAACTCCATTTCGAGGAGGGACGATAACTAGGATCTTGGGTGGACAAATGAATGCCACCATCTCTCTGTCATCTACCAAGTAGCTCAGACTGATAAATGACTTATTCCTGGTAGTAGAAAGTATAAATGTATGGGGTAAATTGGGACTGTAGGAACATGTGGACATATTAAAAAAGCATATCAAAGAAACTAAGCCTGGGAATTTACCAGACATATTAGCTTCTGAAAATGGTATAATATCCTTGCTTATATCTTATAAAAATAATGGACATCTGTCACTGAAATTGGCATGGCACCACACCAATATATTACCATATACCTGTTGTATGTGCCAAAGACTAACAAGCACAGAATGCCTGAATGCCCTTAGGCTTCGGCTCAGCTCATGTCCTCATTGTTGCTCAGCCTTCTCACCTCCCTTCTCCCTTTATACCTTCCTGCCCACCTAGAGCTAAATGCCTTATTTCCTGCTCTGACTCAGTTCTGCTCTTATGTCTTTATAGCTGAGTACATCTTCATTCTGAAACTGATTCTCTCCTGGCCTGGTCCCTACAGCAACAGCTTTTTTTTTTTTTTTTTTTTTTTTATAGGTCCAGGTTTATTATGAATAGACTCTATTTGAATTTCGCTCAGTCACTTCTGAACCACTTGAATTCTGCTCTAGCCTCTTTGACTTGTTGTGTATTCTGTAAAATACATATGTGCACATACAGGTATATTTACTGTGTGATATGTGATATGAAGTTTAGTACTAGTAATTAAGATGGAAAGAAATGAACTTGTATTTGTCTTAGCTAGATTACCAATGGAGATGGAATTATTTAGCTAATTGTTGCCATTGAAATTTCTGCATCTCAGCTGGGTGTGGTAGCCCATACCTTCAATCCCAGCACTTGGGAGGTAGAGACAGATTGCTGAGTTCGAGGCCAACCTGGTCTACAGAGTGAGTTCCAGTACAGCTTGGGCTACACAGAGAAGAAACCCTGGAAAAAAAAAAAACTGCATTTGTGAATTTGTTGTTATTCAGTAATTCTAACATTGTGCATCATGGAAAAGCATGTTTTGGTTCCCCACATTTGTAGCACAGCATGCTCACATTGCTAATATTCACCGTGTTTGTTTACTGTCCATTTTTGGCCATGCAAAGCTCTGTCTCCCAGACTGGAAGATACTTGTGAAAAGGAATCTTGACTGTTTTGTTCTTTTTGGCAGTCTGGAAAGTTTGACCTGTGGTAGGTACATGGTTGGACTCTTGGGTCAATGTATCAGTGTTCACATTTTCAGCTTAATGCCTAAACATATCCAATCAATATGGAACTCAATGAACATCGTAGGAGAAGAGAAGGAAGGCTTCAAATTCTCCTTTATTTTCTCACCTGTGGCATTAGCCAGCACCACGTCAGAGTGTGTAGGAAGGGGCCAGTGTGAGCAGACAGGAAGAGCATAATGTCATTGTGCTTGTGGAGGTACTGTGCTGCAAGATGAATGAAGAAACACATGTAAGGTTCATACCCAGAGTCTAGTTTGCTGCCTTACTAGCTTCAGCGTTCATGCTCATTCCAGGCCAAACCAAAGAGTTTTTGGCAGGTTGGCATTCTTTCAAGGGCTTTAAAATGAGATTCCTTTGAAAAATAGACTTGGCATATTTACATGTTTTCTCTGCTCTTTGTTCTATACAGACACACTTATATGTGTATATATATGTATATATACAGAGATTGTATGTAGTGTACTTATGTTTATGTATTATGGGCAGATACCTCAGATCTTGAAAATTCATGATATGTCCACAAAGAAAATAGTTTTAAATTAATTTATTCTTTGCCAATTCAAGAATATTTATAGTACACTCTGGTTGGAAAATGAAATATTGTAAGGATTTAATAGATATAATTGGCAAAGATGTTGATGACTTTAGAAGTAGAGAGATGGCTGTGACTAAAAGTGCCTGGAGGAGTTTTCGCCCACATGTTATCAGGATAGAAAAACCGCAGAGGCTATGTCAAGGCTGGGAAAAATAGCTCTTGCAATAAAATGGATCCCAATATTCTTCCTCCTCCCCCCAAGTGCTGTGAGAGCCAAAGAAAAGCCATGTTGAGTTAAGCTACAAAGAATATGAGTAATGTAGCCCTTGACATTTGAAATAGTGGATTGAGGGTTGAAACTTCACTGGAAAATAAAATGTTGAGAAGGAAATCATCCTTAGGACACTGTGCCCATTTGCCAGTCTCCATTGCTCAGAGCTCGCTGTTCTGGACATGGGTGTGGTTCTTGGAGTCTCGTTTTCACAAGGCTGTTCTGGTTATTCTTCAGCAGCATAGGGGTGGCCTTCTAATTAAAGTTCTTCATCTTTAGTGAAACTTGCTAATTTAAAACTAGTTGTCTAAGGCAGACCTGAAGTTTTCTACTGATTTTTACTCTCTGTGCTCCAGTGAAACTTGCTAATTTAAAACTAGTTGTCTAAGGCAGACCTGAAGTTTTCTACTGATTTTTACTCTCTGTGCTCCAAGTATTTCTTGAAGTCACCAACAAGTTTGCATTGGGTTCTACTGGTATACAGGCAAGAGTTTGGGACATGCCGTGGGCCTTTGAATGGCACACCTGCCCTTTGAAGAGTTCTTTCTGAACACTAGGAAGCATGCTGATGCTGGATAGCACCTCTACTGGACACCCGCACAAACCTCAACCTCAAAGAGAAAGCTTGTGAGTTGAGAAAATGCAAAATAAATGCTAAACAAGGTGGAGTAGCTGATACAAGGCTCCCAGTGAATAAGATAAATCTGCTTTTCGAAATCTAGGTAGGTTTGAGATGTTTATTTGCATCACCTGCAATGCTTCAGGAAAGGCATTTCTAGTAATGAGACTTTCTAGAACTGTCCTGATATATGACAACTGATGGGAGAATAGCTGTGATCACTAGATTCTTTATCAGAAAAATCTCCTAAGCTACTGAATACTTTACCGTCTTTTTTCAATGTTTTTTCTTGGGGTGGGGTGGGTATCTGCAGCGAAATGTCTAGCTCCAAATTCAGCTTCAACTGTAGCAACTAAAAAAATGTTCCTGAAAACAGTTATGGAAATTTTATGAATTTTGAAATCCTTTCAATTTTCAACTTAAAAACTTTATCTTAACCATTCAACTTCTGAGGACGCTCAGAACAAACAAAACTTACTTTCTCAGAGCTTATATCTGGAACTGATTAGCCATGCAACCCCCCTTCACGTGGGGATAAAATTTATCAAATCTAGGTGTTTACAGTTGAATCAAGATCATTTATGTTTTAAAACACTTTTATCCACCCTTGCCAAGCCATCCGTGGTTTGAATATTTCTTTTATGACCCTCAGTTTTAAAGTGAATGTGTACAGGAGTGTACAGTGTACATGCTCAAGTCTGACACGTTGGTTAAATTTGCTTTTGTTTTGTTTTCAAGCTCAGGGGCAAAGTACTAGAGGTCATAGCTGGAGAAAAATAGCTGACAGCATCTTTTTATGTCAAACATCAAGATGCATTCTATGAACTTGGTACGCGGTAGGGTACTTTGCTAGAGTCTGCTATTATTTGTTAACACAACATAACTAATTGTATTGATATCTAATTGTATTTATTTACATAAAATATAATGGTGTTTATATTTATTACTACTTCCTGAAAATACTATGAGTAAAATTTTAGTTGTATAGTAAAATCACTTTCATCTTTATGTTTTTTTTTATTATACAAGATGAGCTTTGTAAATAAAGATAAGCTTTGTACAACATAGTCATTTACTTTCTAGTGAAGTTGAAGAAAAACACTGATAATCTACAATGAGATTTAACACAAACTGTAACTTCCAAAATATTCATTTATGTGTGTATGAATATGTTTATGTCGATACAGTCTCCTTATAATAGTGAGACTGAAGCAAATTTCAATTTAGAATGTAAGAAACTTTGCTTGCTAATATTAATTTGTCATGCATTAACCATGCATGCATGGCCATCTTATTTCATGTGAATTCATATCAGTACCCATGGGAAAGTAGATAGTTTGAGAGCATCATCATATTCTTCTACATCATGATCTTTTTGTTCATGGGTCTGTACAAAGTGACAGCTACATTCAGTTAGAAGTTGAAGGAATATTTATATTATTTCTAGAATGGAAGCATTTTAATATTCAAATGTTTAAAGTCTTTAGAATCACGATCTTTAATTATGGGTGGGAGCGAGCAGGCTTGTATTATATATGCTTTTCATTGAAACTGTTTCTACAGTCTTTCCATTGATATTAGAGAGTATGAAGAGTCTGTAAGGCACAAAGAATTTTGGGTTGGATGTGAGGAAACTAGAATGCAGAAAATACAGCAAATACCACAGAGCTTGATCTAATCTCCGTCCCCTTGATTCTCAGACCTCTGTTCTTTTTCACCTACAACACTTCCAATGACCACAAGGTATTTTCTTTTATTTTATTGCTCTCACTAATGCTGAGAACAATGTCATCTCTCTAACACACCCCAGGTCTTCCAAGTTCCAATGGAGTCTGGGTAGGGTTTCTTTAGATTTAAACAAATTTTAGATGCTAAAAAATAAGATCTATTTCTGTAGGAGGTACCTGTCTGGGGACAATTCACATTTCTAGTAAAATGTGTTTAGGGTGACATCAAAGTCAATCTTCAAGTTGAACAACAAGGCAATTGACACCCCATTCGCAATCTGAGCCCAAGGAACTCAGAGAACTTTAGGCTTACCATTGTGTTTGTAATTATTTATGGATCCAAGGACTCCAGATTAGATGGAATGGAAACTGGAAATGTTTTTGAATCTTGGGAGTAGATCCAAGACGATTTTCATATTGATTCATTTGACGTATGTGCTTATTTTTAATGTGATAGCACTTTCCTTTCCTCGAATCTCTCTGTTGTCCAAACATACTGTTTTGGGGTGTTAAATTTGAAGACTCTTGAGGGTCCATATAAAAACATGGGAGGATTAGCTAAAGTTATTTGCAATGACAGCATGGCATGATGGTAGGTGGTGTGAGTTGATCCTGTGGGACCATCGTGTGTTCTTATATGCTATAGTTAATGGTTCATGTATGGAGACCTGCTTAAGGACCACAGTAGGCACTGTGGAAAGTGAAGGTTGAGTGTCATGTTGGCGATGGACGTATGGTCATGAAGAAGAAAATTCTCCCTACCTTTCTCATGACCTTACTTCCAGCCTTAGAGCTCATAAGCCATCAGCGACATAGCTAACACACCACCTCAGATCTCAGTAGTATCTGGGAAAGGATTTTCTGGGACTTCTTTGGTATGCGGGGCATAGCATGGCCAGATATGGAATATGACTTCAGCTCTATATTGACTTCTGCATATCCACAGTACAGTGAATGAGGGGATCTCCCTCTTAAAGTAAAGAAAAACTCTCACCAGGCTATCCTCTAGGAGTCTGCTCAACCCAGCTTTAGGAATCAGGGGACATCCTCATTTCTTCTGAGAGATGTCGCCAGTAGGGACTTACAAAATTGCAAAGATTTTCACTTCATTTGGACTGGTTTTGCACATACTTTATGAGTATTCTCTAAGGATTAAGAAAAGCCTTACACAGCTACTTTTGCTGAACTCTTGTAGACACATAGGATTCGTCAAGGCATGGATGATAGTCTTAGACTACCCCAAACCTCTGTTTTTGAAAATGTGTTACTTTGAGTGAAAAACCAATTGTCTTTGGGCTCTGGTCTTCTCAACTGTGAAATGGAAATTATACCTTATGAAGGAAAAATTGGTACATAGAATCTTACAAGGGATTCCTGTGGTATTTCCAGGCAACAAGGGTCACATTTTCTTAGGCAGACTTGGACCTATAATGTTTCATTGGGCAGGGGAAGAGATAGAAATGACTATGAGGGAACAGTTTAAGTCACTGAACTGAAGACTCCGCTAGGCTGCTTAAGAAGAATTAGTACAGACGCTGAGGGGTGTAGAGGATTGAATGAGGCAATGAATGGAGAGTGTCTTTTAAAAAAGAAAAAGCACCGAATGGATAGAGGCAATTCTAGTATTTACAATTTATTTCTTTTTATACATTATTTATCTATTTATGTTTATGTTTAAGCTTGCTGTTATCTTGGAAACATAGAAACATCTTCTTCCAGCTTGCTATTATGGCATTTTTCTGCATCCTGCTTCTCCAGGCTCTAGTGATCACCCTTAAGCATCCATATTCTACCTGCTTACATGAAGATTCCCTTTCTATGATTCTACCCTCCTATATCTTCAAGCCCAATGTCCCTAGTATGACCTTTCTCTTCTCTCATGTTATGAAATGTATTTGTGCCCTCATTTTTTTCCATGCCACCAGCCTGATCCTAATGAAACCAACAGTTCCTAGGTCATTTTGTTCAAGATTACAGTTGTCTTTTCTGTGTTTGGGTCCTGCCCCCTCTAGCCCCGTATTCTTTCTTCTAACAAACCCTCTAGAATTAAGAGGTATTATCCTGCCAATAGTAATTAGACTAATGATTACATGCTGATGATCTAGAAAAGCAGCCTGGGTGTGGGGAGGCTCATCTGAAATGGAAATATCATCAAGCTCAAAGAAAAAATAAAAAGGAGGACTGAAAGAAGATCAATCTCTACCATGATTTCTCCCCCAAAACAGAGATAGAGCCCAATTCTGGTAGCATTCTGCTTAGTTTCTTTGTGGACAACTCAGGAAATAATAAGGATCTGGCTTAAAGCAGAATTATGAATAGTCCAAGCACCTCAGCTACTCTAGATCATTTCTACCCCACAAAGGAAAGATCCACCATTTTTTTGGTTGATATTGGTGGCATAGTAAGATATACTGTTTGGCTTTCCTTAACTCGATAAAAACCTAGACAAATATGGGAAGAGAAAGTCTCAACTGACAAATTTCCTCAGTCCAACTGGCCTATGAGCTTATCTAGAGGGGCATTCTTTTTTTCTTTTGGATCTCTGAGTGATGTGAGAGGGAACTTTCCATTGTGAGCAGTGCTACTCCTAGACAGACGGTCCTGGGAGCTGAGTGTGAGCCTGAGGGTAGACCAGTAGGTAGAGTTCTTTCATGGTTTCTGCCTAAGTTCCTACCCCAAATTTCTTCCATGAGGGACTGTGACATGGATGTACAGGCCAAATAAAGGCCCTTCCCTCCAAGTTGCCTTAGCTCATGGGTTTCATCACAGCAATAAAAACCAAACTAGGACACAAGAGCACATGTCCTGGAACATAACATACTCTGTTACACAGCATTAGTCAGCCCCAGCTTATATGTCTATGTCTTTTGCATTCCCACAGAAGAAAGAGTTTCCATCTCTTATGTCCTTAAGAAACCCAAATCTACGCATGGAGGCACACAACCAGCTCTCCGGAGGTAGAGGATGAGGATTGCTCAGAGGAGGCTAGCTCCAGTTAGTTAATGAATTTGCTACCAGCCTAAATAATTTGTGTGAGAGACTGTTTTAAAAAGCCAAAGCAACAACAGCAAGGTTAAAAACAAAGCAAAAAACCAACTCAACTATTTTTTCAGTTAATTCTCTATCCTGAAAAGAGAATTCAGGTTTCTCTAATTTTGTTTGTTTGTTTGTATTTCATTTTGTTTGCAAAGTCAAATGATAGTCCTAACATATACCAACACGTGTTCTAAGGAATATTGGCTTTGCTCAATGAAAACTGTAGCCAGACTCCGGGAAGCACTCCTGCATAGGAAGATTTCACACCACTAGATCTCATTAAGCTAATCAGTTCTGTGTATTTTTCAGTGACACATCATAGATCAGAAATATTCTGCTTTCCCTGTCTTCATTTCTAGGGTCAGTGAAACTACTTTGAAAGACATGAGCTAGTTGATCAAAGAATCACTGGTTAAGGGTGACTCATGCACACAGATTATAGGATCAGACACATAGCAGCAGAAAAACCCATTTTTTTTTTATTTTTGCCATTGTAGTCACTTTCTAAATAAAAAACAGCAGGACTGTCTTCATGGCTGTCTAGAAATGATTTAATTCTAAGCTAACTGGTATCTAAAAGCTTATCTAGAGTAAATGTCTCTAATTCAATAGTTCATAAGAATGAAAAAAAAAAAGTAAAGCAAGCTTCTAAACTCAAACTTCATACAGTTGGCTGGAAGGTTGACTGTCTGTCTCCTTCTTAGGTGATTTAGGGAACACTGAGGATTGGTGAGAATGTTCTCAGACAGTGAAATCAGAAGAAAGGAATTAGTACAACATTACATGGTATGAGTTGGAAATTCTCTCTCTCCACTGAAGGCATTCTTCATCTTAGGAACCATTAACATTTCCAGTGCTCTGTTCTGGCACCTACAAACTCAAGTCTGAGGTCAACAGTTTCCAGTTCCTCTTGCTGTCTAGTCACAAAGACTTTTCTACAAATGCTGCCTTCCAGGCTTGGCCCAAGACTCATCTGTAGAAAAACCTCCAAGCATAGCTGCAGGTACCAAAAGAAAAGAATTTGGTAGTGTAAATTCATTTTAAAAGTCTACTATAAAAGAAAAAAAAAAAAAGATTGCACCAGAGCTAGAGAGACAGTTCAGCAGTTAAGAGCAATGATCACTCTGTTCTTTGGGAGGATCACAGCTTGATTCCCAGCACCCACATGGCAGCTAAGAAGTGTCTGTAATTCCAGTCCTATGGGGATCTGATGCCCTCTCCTCACTTCTCTGGATACTACATGCAAGTGGTAACATGCACGTACAAGTAGGCAAAAACAAACAAACAAACAAGAAACAAACAAAAAAACACCCATTCACATCAAATAAAAATAAGTAAGTCTCCAAAAAAATTAAAAATTAGTGTTAAAGTAAAAGTAATCAAGAAACATTGAGAAAAATCATTCAAAGGGAATCTTTCAATTCCAAACAATGAAAAATTCTCCAGGTATGGTCTGCTCGCATCTCTGAGAAGAATAAACACAGCTGAATTCGAGCCAGGGATCTCAACAGAAACTGAAATACCCTCTTCATTAGAAACTTCAGAGAATGATAGTTTTAAAGGCCCTGGCTGCCCAGCTAGAAATTTATTGGAAGAAGGCCAGAAAAATCACATGTATTTTTCAACCTCTCTAGTTAATCATTATAACTTTTTATTTTTCCCCTCATAGGTCATAAAAGTTAATGAATGAACAAAATGAATTATATCAAAGCATAATCTAGGTGTACAACTGATTTCCACATTTGATACATTTTAGAATTTAAAAAAAGCTGGTCTTGTACTATGTTCAAAATTTACAACAATACAAAGTTAACTGTAATTATTTTCAACAAGCATATCTGACTAAATAGCCTTCTTAAAACTCTTGTGTTTCATAGTACTTTTCTAGAGTTTGGTACTATAAAATTTTGAACGGATGTTTTGGTTTAGAATCACAAGGAAGTATATTTTGGCTATGATATAAACTTAACTTTAAAATTTTTTTTATTTCATTTATGTGTATAAGTGTTTTGCCTTCATGTATCTCTGTGCACCATCATGTGCTTGGTGCCCATGGAGGTTGGAAAAGGGTATGCGATTCCCTGGAACTGGGGTTACAGACAGCTGTGAACCACAATGTGGATTCTGGGAACTGAACCCAGGTCTTTTGCAAGAGCAGTAAGGGCTCTTAGCCATTGAGTCATCTCTCCAGCCCTTAAATATAATCTTAAACATAAAACACTAGCTATAGGGAGAGCAAAGGAAAACAGAGATGCTCAAGAGTTTGGTATTTAAAGGACTATTATAAATGTTCTGGCTAAAGACTGAAATTCTATTTGATAACTTTAAAATAAATTAATATGATACTTTAATACATTTGCTTATCATCTACCATTTTTCCCCTAAAACTTGAAAGATTGTTGATATTGAAGAATAAATAATGAAAGGATTTTTGAATTTCTTCTACACATCACTTTACTGAGTGAGTATATGTTATGTGATGGCAACTGTAGGTAGAAAACAAGGACTGTTAAAATTGGTAGACAACTTGATTGTGAATATCAGCAGAAAATCAAGAGAACATGTTCATTTTATGATTGTGTTTATACCATTTTGGAAGCCCTCAGCTGTACTGGGTATCCAGTAGGCTACAGAGGTAACATTTGCAGTCAATCCTTCGAGAACTATACAGACTAGTTTGGGAAAGAAATTTGAGCCCAAGGACAATAAAATGGTTAATAAAAGGACTAACAAAAAAGACCAAATAAATAAGAAAGACAAGATTCAGGAGACAGCTCAGAAGAAAGAGAAAGGGACTCCACAGTGGTGATGGTGAGAATACTTTAGCTAGAATTTTTCCACCTCACTGCACAGAAAGGAGAACGAGAATGAGAATGGTTTGAAAACGGCTGCATCTAGAGGTTAGGATAATCTGATACCAGTCGATAATATTTTTTGAAGTCAAGAGTTTCTGTGGGTGAAGGAGTGAAGATTTATAGAACTGAAAAGGAAAAATGATGCTGGATTAAGGAAGACTTTGACTTTTGATTATGTTTACGGTTTCCAGTGAAGTTTGTTTATTTTTATTTTACAGATGTGGTGCACACAAGCCTGGAGAGTGAGACAGAATCACATTGGAGGCAGTACAGTTAAAGTCAGAACAAGAGGCCAACTCGCTCTGGAAGCCTGGCCACGAAGCTGCCTCTCCCAGCAGCAGAATCAGGATTAACCAATAGTCTTATGTGAATTTATAAAATATATGAATATTAGTATCTGGGTTTCCTTCTTTTCTTCCCTTCTTCCTTCTTTCCTTCCTTTCTTTCTTTCATTTTTATCAGTACCTTAAAAGGTAAAATTAAAGTCATGGAATGCTCAGCTACTTGGATCCCTTCCTCAGAAATGTTTTTTCATGTCAAAAGGATTTTGTGCCATATTTCTACTTTCAAACATTTTAAAAGAAATTTCTACCCTGCTTTAACAAGATGTACTTGAGTAGTCACATTTTAGTTTTATGAGGAATCAATGGATGTAAAAGAAACATAAAAGACTCAGCCAAATGCTTGACATCTGACCTCTAATCATTTCTTGGACTCTGCTTTAATACTGTGCCAGCTTTGTAACACACACAAACACAGTGGGAGGTATCCATAGACTAAATAGTCAAAAGGAGAGGACCTCTTTAGCAATCAGTCTCCAAAAATGAAGGTTGGAGGACCAAACCTGTCACATGTCAACTGAGGTCAGAACTACCACAAAAAAGGGGCCAATTCTAAGGCCCAGCACTGGTGACTTGCTTTTCTGCCCCAGTAGGACATTAAAATGAGCCATAGTGGTGTGCCTTAAACAAATAAAGATGGAACGTGAGTGTCACAAGGTTCATGGTGAGCCAGGAAACAGACACAGCCTTGAAGCTGCTTTCTTGATTGCCTCTCGGTCTCAGAAACCTTGCAGAGCTGTGTGGCCTGGCAGCACCCCTCCTCTGACTTGTTTTGTCTTCCTGAGTTGAGAAAGGGTAGAGAAAGTCTGGAAATCTGACCCGACTCAGGCCAATAAAGGACTTTTGTCTGCGAACCTGACCACAAGCGATTCATTAACATCCCACTGAAAGATGTTTGTCAGGATCCCACCCCCATCTTTAGAGAAATAAACAGTTTGAAACAAAACTGAAGTACAAGTGGAATCAATTCCCTCTCCAAAATACTGCTGTCTACTACATGTAAAGGTATTTATTTCTTCATGACAAAACATTTGTTATAGATTTACTTCCATAGGCATGCCCTTAATTAAATTCACAATTTGTTTTGTCAAAAGTGAAGCAGGGAAGAAAGAAAACTTTCCAAAATGTCTCTAGTGAATCTTGAATTAATAGCTAAATTAGATTAAGAAAAAAAAACCTCACACACTTCATTTATGTGTCTAGTACATGAACAATTACGCCCCTTTCTTAATGTTAGATAGTTGTATTTCCATATATCCCAAAAAAGTTCAAAGAAAACTAGTAATTCCACTCTGGATTTTAATACCTTATTTCTTAATGGTAACTAAAAGTAGGTATTAATTTTTTTTTAAGTATACATTGAATTTCATCTCTGTAGTATTCTTCCCTAAGAAACAGTGCTAATGTCTGACCTTTTAATAACTGACTTCAATTTAAATTAGAAAAAAAGCAGTGGCATTAAACTATATTCACCATTTATTAAAATAACATTTAAACTCAAGGAAAATGCCAAATTCAAAATTTTTGACAATGAAAATTCATCCTAAGCAACCTTTGTCTCTGCCCTTTGTAAGAAACACGAAAATACCAGAGCCATCTTTTGCACTGGCATTCTGCAATTCAGTCAGGAGAAAACCAGCTCTCTATTGGAAAGACTCTCAACAAGATTTACATTTTAGTTTCATGAGGAAAACAAAAGCAAAACCGTTAGTCTTTTGCATCTCCAGCTTGAGGGGTGAAACAGCATACCGACCCTTTCAGGGCTGGGGACTCTAGAAAGGAGGTCTTTCACAGGGAAAGAAGGTTCTTAGCACCTGGTGAGGCAGTGATGTGAATTGTCAGTTCGCGATTTCAACCTGATTTGAGGTTACCCCCTCGCACAACCAGGACTCATCTTCACCTCTGCTTTGATGGCTCCTATCCCTTTCAGATCCTGTGCTTCTGTGGCACTTGGCACAAACGGGACCCAAGCCCTGGGATCTCTGACAGCAGTGTGGCCAAGCCATTGAGACAAGAGGCTGATTAGCAGAATGCTTCGCTGCTCTAAACACAAGCATTTCCTGGAAACCTGCCCACAGATAGTGTGACTATTTTTAGCAGCTTACCTCCAGGTTAAAGTAGCTATTAGATATCCAGATACCTCCCCCTCCCCGATCCTTTCAGATGCAGTAAAAATAGAACATAAAAGGGTGTAATTGGATGATTACAGCTAAGAACTGTAATCAGGAGCCATAGGGTCCCTCTCTCTCCTGAGTGCTCTGGGACTCAGCCCCAGGAAGGATCTTCACCTTCCAGCTGTTAAAGGCAGGCCTCACAGCAAGGGTGGCAGGCCTCTCTCCGCATAGGCAGCTCCTCAGAGCAGGCCACACTGGGGTTATCTTCTTCTCACAAATGCCAGGTACCGTAAGTAAGGAGCAAGGAGCTACCCATCTGTGTGCAGTCTTCTGTGCCGGGGCCTGTTTAACAGCCACGTGAAGTAGGTTGGCATTATTGTGCCGCAAGAGAGTAGGGGCTGGAGACTAGACCGTGAAAGAAGCCAGGTGACAGAGAAAATCTTAACGTCACTAACGCAGCATGCCCAGAAAAGTTGAAGCAGCACGACCTCGGTTGAGAACGCCTGCGCAGGACCTCTGCTGGGTGGATGGCCCACTCCTGTTCTCTAAAATGCTTGTTCCTGGTATGATTCCTCATCCCGGGACACAAGAACCCGGAGTAGGGTGGTTTCTGAACTCAGATCTCTGACCTCCATCCCACCACCCCATAGGCCCAGGCATTTGAATTCCTGGTTCCCAGTTGGTGGAACCTTTTGGGATGTGGTTCAGCCTGGGTGAAGAAGTGCCTCAGCTAGGGTGGTCTTTGAGGGTTTATAGCCTCAACCCGCGTCTCTCTGCCTCCTGTTTGTGGTTGTATGTGTGATTATTCAGCTTCCGGCCGCCATCCACCATGCCTCGCTGACTGAGATGGACTCTCCTGGAACTATAAACTCAAAAATTAGCTCTTCCTCCTATAAGTTGCCTTGGTCATGGTGTTTTACCACAGCAACAAAAAAGCAACTAATACGGGCACTAAGCATTGCTTTCCTTTCGCTAATCTTTATCCCGTTTTTCAGGTGCTGCACAAAAGCCCAACATGCTTTCTTTGAAACTCCACGTTTTCTCACTCCTTCTCTGAAGGCCTTCTTTCCTTCTTTCCTACCGCCATTTGCTGACTTCCATTACTGGGCAAGCCGGCTTTCTTGAATACTGACCAAAAGGACAAGAGTTTCTTTCTCTTCATTTCCTTCCTCCCTAACAGCTACAGAAATTACAGCTTGTCTGCTCATCTCTTTTTATCTCATACTCTAATAAATTTGTCTTTGAACTTCCTCTGAATCTGTTCTTAAGTTATTTTCTTAAGGAGACTGAGAATCCGAAAGGGAACCCCAAATTCCCTAGTAACAATTTTCTCATCTTACCCTTGAGCAAGCTTTACTACTGCAGGCTAGATGTATGCATCTCACTTGGATTTATAGGTTTCCAAGTAGCCTCCAGCATGAAAGTAACCAGAGGTTACCTTTAGGGAATGATTAGGCGGTGAGAGAGGAACCTTTATGAATGGTTTTACTATACTTGTAAGGAAGACCCCAGGGAAATCACTCACCCTTCCCACCTTGGTAGGACATACTTTGAAGGCACCGTTTTGAAGCTGAAAACAGGACTCACCAGCATGTACATCTGCCAGCATGTTCATTAGGAACTTCTGAGATTCTAGAGCTATAAGAGAGAAAAGTCCTAGTTGCTTATAAGCCACCTTGTTTATGGTTTTGGGTACAACAGTCCAAATGTACTGCTATTTCCTAATCAGCCAGGAACAGTGACTGACCAGGTCACATGGCTAGTGAGCATCAAAGCTGAAGTGGAGTGCTACCCATGTTGTCCTCTTCCATTCTGCTCTTTGTAGCTAGAGTGGCTGGGTAACTCATAAAAACCAGATACGTCTACAAAAAGAGAAGGCATTGCTTATTAATAAAATCACGATGATAACAAGATTAACCTATTGTGGCCAGCCTGCCTCTCAATCATGGGAAACAGTATCATTAGACTGATGCTAGCCACTTGCATTATGGATATTTTAGAGAATATAAAGCTGTTTCAATACCAACTTCGTACTGGGTGCTAGATACTGTGCAAGGTGAATACATGCATTATCTCACTCAGTGTTCTCAAAAGCCTGTGCTGTAAGTACATACGCTCTCCCATTTACTGATGACGAAATTCAGATACAAAGAAATCAGTTGGCAAAGAACTTGTAGTTAGACCCAAGTCTTCTGTCCTCCACCCTGAGTGTGCATCTTCAGTAGATGAAGTCACGTGCACTAGGGAGCTAGGAGAGCCACAAAGTGGTGTGGCCTTATAAAGCTTTTAGATTATTGAGGTTATTTTTTTTTCATATTAATCAACAATGTTGTTTGTCTGAGGTCATTATGTGTGTCTCTGGGAAATAATTTTTCAGTGAATGACACAAATAACTCTAGCTTATCCCAAGACTTGGAAAGCTAGTGTGTCCTATATTTATGGAATATATTGATATTCCTCTCATCTTCTTCAGGAGCTTGAACATTTTATATTATCTCAACCTTTCCGATACCTTCAGCCCTTTAGGCCCCAACGTGTGGCATAGCAGCTGGTCCATGGTAGACACAAATAACTTTGCCGTTCATGTTGTTTGAAGCTGCCAATGGAACCTCAGAACACTGAGGGAGGGGAGCCGCTGGAGGCAGGTGTGCGGTACAGATTGGAAAGTTTGATAGGATTCGAACCGAAAAGTAAAGATGATAAAGACTTCAAACAATGATGTAGAAAGACGGCAGGTGTTCCCGATGGAAGAAGATAAAGCAAGGAAGGCAATCAGTCAATGAGAGGAAAACAGAATCAAGTTGTCCTGGAAACATGCTAGGGGAAGGTTGGATGAAGAAGGCAGGACCACAGTCCTCAGTGCCAGTGGGACTTGTTTCATAAAATAAGTGCAGCCTCTTGACCAGTTCTGCAGAGCAAGGCCGCTGTTCGTGCTATATGAAGGCCATGTACGTAAGTCAGCATTTGCCTGTTGAAACTTTAAAGGTAATTATTAGTACATACTAATTTCACAAATTAGTGAGTTTTGTTGTGACATTTCCATTGGCCAATACTATGCTTTTCTCATCGTCATCTTTTTGTTGTTGTTGTTGTTGTTGTTGTTCTATTATGAACCCTCTCTCTTCCTGTTCTACTGGTTCCCTTCTTTAATAGTCTCTCTTCTTCTTTCCATTAATTTTTTCAATTTGCTTTTATTTCACTTTATGTTTTTAGTCTCAAAGAATGGAACCTAGGGCCTTGAACATGCCAGGCAAGCAGTCTACCATGGAGCCATATTCCCCATCCTGACTTTTAATGCTTGGTTTCTGTATATTCTGTGATTATTGCACTTTTATGTCTCAATTGTTTTGCTTAACCAGATGTCCTCCACGCGTTCCTTCTATTTTTCTGAAAATAATATAATTTCATTCCTTTTTTTGTAATGTGTGGATAATACCCCATTGTGTATGTGTACCCTGTTTTCTTTATTGACTCATTCATTTATGGGTATCTTGTTTATCTCCATACCTTGGCTTTGTGAATTGTGCCACAATAAACACGGGGATGCAGCCAATATCTTTGCATGCTGGCTTCATTTACTTTGCAAGACAGCCCGGGGGGGACTAGCTGGATCACGTGGTAGAGGGACCACTCCATTGATTTCTATAGCAGATGTGTTAATTTAAGTTCTTACTATAAAAAAGTGTATGAAGTTTTCTTCACCTCTCTAACCCCACCAGCATTTGTTATAATCTGGTAACCACTATTCTGACTGGAATGAGCTGAAGCCTCACTGTAGTTTTGATTTGTATTTCCCAGGTGGCTAAAAAGATTGAGCAGAAAAATTAATTTTTAATGGCTGTTTGCCTCATTAAGTTTGCTTTCTTTTACCTTTATCCATAACTTGACAAATTTTCAAGCTGTAAAATTGTAGCTTCTAAGATTGTACAAACTTCAGCAAGGGCATTTTCCATGAATGCTTCTAACAGCTAGTGTAAGAATGGGTCTCAGGTGTGAAATGACTTTCTTACCACTACAGCCGGGAAAGGTTGATGGACAGCTAGCAGCCTTCCACACAGATGTAGCGATTAGGACTTGGGGTGAGGAATGGAGTCTAAGTACCTGAATAAGACCAACTGTTCCCAGGATGACAAAGGTTCTTCAGAAATCACAATTGTCTGCATCACTTCTTAAGATACTTTTTGAACCAAAATGTTGTTAGCATTTTGACCATAATTTTTTCATATACAAGTTGGACTACAAAGAATTTTTGAAAGGATATAATCTTCCTCAGTATTCTTAGGTGGCTGGAACTTACTTGCACAGAGAAGGGTCTTGAACTTTAAGCAATCCTCCTGCTTCTGCCTCCGTATTGCCAGAATGACAGGCAAGAACCATCATCCTTGGCCCTGTGTTGTCAAATGAATGATTTATTTGTATGGAAATCATCCTTATAGTTAAAGCCGGAAATATGATCATGGCTCTGACAGCAAAGGAAACTAATTTGTAGGTAGGAAAGAAATGCTAACAAAATGGGTGCATAGTACGAGGGTCAGTTGAGGGACCCATGCTCTAGAAAGACACATTTAAAGCTGATGGTACAGGAAGGGGTCAGAATTTATACACACCCAACAAGCTGGTTAGTCTAAAAGAAAGTGGACACCCACCCTCTTGTCTTTTCTTTGATAAAATTGTTTAGGTGCCTGACATAGTACTTTGATATACACATACATATAATTATTAGATATGCAAATTCATGTACTTGCAACATTACCTGATGTACAAATTTATGTGTGTGCGTGTTCATAAAGAACCTCTGAAATCTGTCATAGTAAATTTCTAGTATATGATACAGCATTATTGAATATAGGTAAGGGTTCTAGATGCATATATTCTCCATTGACTTTGTATGTTTTAATCAACTTATTGTGGTTTTCTACACTTTTCTGGCACTTACAGTACTAATCTCTGCTTCTGTACTTTCAACATTTTTAGATTTTACATATTAGTGAGACCATGAGCTTTTTAAAAAAATTCTTTTACATTTTGAGATTTAATATAATTGTATCATGCCTCCCTTCCTTTTCCTACAAACCCTCCCATGTACCCCTCCTTGCTCTCTCTCCCATACATATAGCATCCTTTCATACTTTTAACAAGACAGAAAAAAAAAAAAGCAATTGCTTTCTAAATGAGCTTAGGTGGCTTTTCTAAAGCGCTCCAGTGTCTCAGCGCTTGGGGAGTGCAAAGGTTTAGTTTTGTCATGCTGCTTGCCACTTGTGGATTTTTGGGGAGCTCTGCTTCACCTCGTTGCCATCTTCACTTCAAGTAGGGCTTCCTCTCCCTGATAACCCATTAGTGATTACAGAGAGAAAAAAAAAAAAAAAAAAAAAAAAAAAAAAAAAAAAAACGGAGGTGGAAGTGGACAAGCAGCAAAGGACTTTTCAAGCTTCTGTGTGTTTTTGAGCTCTGAAAAATTTTATTTTTAATTTTTTAAATGTTTTTTTTTTTGTTTGATAAATCTCATGTCAAAACTACAAAGCACAATTCTATCTGTAGGCAAGATTGTAGACACTGGAAACTGTTAGTAAAAACTATTATACAGTTCAGGAAATAACTGATATGCTTATAATTAAGTGTGTAATGAAGAAAAGTTACATAAATACAAACTGGCTTCATTAAACAAATATCTCTCAGACTGTTCAAATACATGGCACTGTACAAAATACTGTTTAATAAAGCAGATTATGAATAATATACATTCATCAATTGTTTGCACATAAAAATATATTTTATTTTTCTGCAAGGTAACACTCAGACCCAAATATCAATAAACAAATCAGAAGTTACAGTATGGCCTGTGTCTACACCCTTATGGCCACATCCAAATTACTACAATCTTAGTAGCTTTCAAGTGACCACAAATTTACTGTCTCATGGTATTTGTCAGATAAAGCTTTAGCATGGCACAGTGCGGCTGGATTCTATTCTCAGTATTTCACACGTTAGGGTAAGCTGCTGGGTTTTTGTTGTTGTTGTTTCATTTTGTTTTTCTTTTTCTATCTCCTAAGAAGGTTATTGTAGCAGAGTCCTGGCAGGAACTGACTATGTCCTCAAAATAAGTAACTGGAGAGGTTCTTTTTAGTTTACAAAGATGTGAAGAAATCTCAGGGTCTCCAAAGAATAATGCATTGTTTCTCCAGGCTGAATATGGAAGAGAAGAAGATCACAGTGCTAAGAACCTGGAGCAGGAACTTTGGAAAGGGTCTCTGATAGTATTGTAGATTGGGGTAAAAAGCTGTTACCAATCCATGGGAAGTAGGAAGAGGAATTGAGGGACTTAAGCCCTTCTTATCGCCACCTTTGCTGCTCAATTATTTGTCAACTTGATACAAGCTAGGGTCATCTGGAAAGAGGAAACATCACCTGAGAAAAATGTTTCCGTTGGATTAGCCTGTAGGCAAGTTTATGGAACACTTTCTTGATTAATGCCTTATGTGGGCGAGTCTAACTTACTGTGCAGGGTGGACAAGTGGTCCTGAGTGGTATACAGAAGTCAGTGAGCAAGCCATGGAGCACAAGCTAATGAGCATCATTCCATCATTGCCTCTGATTCAGTTCCTGCCTTCAGGTTTCTGACTCGAGTCACTGTCCCGACTTCCCTTCCTGGTGAAATAAATCAGTCCCTAAGTTGTTTGTGGACATGGTGTTTGTCATGTCACAGCAACAGAAACCAAACCAATTCGTTGCTCTTCTTATCTCTAGTCACAGGGGAAAGCACCTGGTGCCATAGTCATTGCAAGTCAGATTCCTGAGGCAAGAATGAGGTAGGGAAAGGTAGAGAAACCAGGTAAATCAGAGACATTCAAGACAGTCACCTAAGCCATATGTCTGGGCTGTATCAGGCCCATAGGTTCTGTGACTCATTGAGTCTGTGTCTTCCTCATGTGACTTCACAAAGGAAGTCAGCCAGCATTTAGTCACAGCCTTCTCTGGTTATGGGCTGGTGTTCAGGTGTATGTCTGTCTTTCTCGCTATCTTATAGCCTCTGAGAGCAAGAGCTATCTTATCCACTTCTGTAGTCATACTATGTGGGTGCTTAGTCCAAAGCGAGTGATTATCAAATGCTTGTGCAATTTACATCTATGTACTCAATTGTATACAATTATGAAAGGCCCTAGAAAAACACTGTGTAATGGGGAAATACTCAAGCACAAAGTTCTCTTCCTGCTTTCAGACATGTTCTGTGCCCTAGGGACTGATGGGAGCACATTTATTAGCCTAGCTGCTCCCAAACTCCTGACCCCGAAAGTAATTTCTGACTTTCCATTTTCCATTATAATTAGAGGTCATCAATTTCAGGTAGGACTCGCCACCTATTCTCTACAGGGAACACTCAGACTTTTCCACAAAAGAGGAGCGGCCAATACAGGACGAAGGACACAGCTCGCAGCTATGAACGTTCCCAGAGCAGTTGGCTGCCTGGGGAGGTCGGTGGCCTTGGGCTGAGATGTGAAGCTTCGCCTCCATGCCATCATCACGTGGGGTTTTGACTGCCAAGCAGAGGCCCGGGTGTGCTTAGTTTACGGAAAAAAACTGTTATATTTTACTTTTTGACATTTTCAAAGCCCTAGGTAACGATGCCCGCGGTCAGTGTGATTGATGATAATTGTTCGGGTTCCCGTAGAATCACAAGCTGAGGAGTCACAGGCACTGCCAGTCTGGGGGAAAATGTAAATGTCATAATTTGGTTAATTGGTTTAGCATGCATTTCTTCCACATGTCTGAAAGCAAATGTAATTGAGGGCTGTGGTTTCTGGGACATGGCCAGCCATACAATGTGACTAGCAACTGAGGAAAATATCTTAAGTTGTCACATGGTAGAAGGTCTTTTATCTTTCTATTTACCTCTCTTGAAAAAAAAAAAATGAAGGATTGCCTCCCTCCTTGTTTTCAGCATTTAAGTATTTTACTGAAGTATGAAAAAAGGATTATACAAAAAGAACCACTGGATTACCCAATTTTAAAAACCAACATAAAATGCATTTTTAAGTCATATGGCTGGAGCATTCCATCCCAGAGTTTCCTGTTTGAAAACTTGATTTGCAAAAAGAGAACAGTCCTTGCAATTCTTTAAACTATTTGATGACAACAAGGGTCGTTCGCAAGCAAACCCATACCAGGAAATTCAAATCCTAGTTTGAAATCATGATCTGCTCTAGAACATAACTCTACTCAGAACGCCTGTGACCAGCGGATGATGTGACTGGTCTCATATGCCATTTCTTAATGTCATGACAGAAATTTCATGATGTCAAGATAAGGTTTAAAACCAGCCAGCCTCCTCCCAGCCCCCACCGCCCTCTCATAAAGATCCCTTTGCCCCGGGAACAAAGTAGAAAGCTGCCCCAACTCAGGACTCCTGGATTTTCCTGGCCTGGGATGAACTGTGGATGCTATTCTGTTTCCTGGTGTGAATTGCACACAACTCCATCTATGAGCAGGGCACACTGGCAACTAGAACCTACTGCTGGTTTCATAGCTCTTCTCCTGTTTTCCCATGCTCTGCTTGTTTCTCTCTCACTGTACAGAAGGCTCACAGATACTTTCGCCATGCTGCAGACTAAGAGTCTATGTACGTAAGCAAAACTGGTTATCTGTGGCCTCGGCAGTTTGGAAGAAGGTGCTGCTGAGCTGTTTCGACTCTGTCTCATTGCTTTCTGGGTCTTGTTTTCTATCCCAAGAGCAGGCAACCAAGCCACAGAAGCTCAAGAAAAGTCTGTTCCAACAATGGCTGGAGGAAAGTTTCCATAGTGTTACTGGGAGTAAAGCCAGAACCACCCCCTAAAACTAAATCAGATTTCAGAAAACAGAGAAAGGAAGGAAGGCTAGGACAGGGCTCCCAGATTTGGGGGGAATTGGATAAGAGCTTTGAATGGTGAGAAAGGTTATCCAAATATCTGCTTATACTAAAGAATAATCATTTTCTTCTTGAAAAGGGAATTGTAAAATTTACATTATGTCCCAAAGGCAGCAAAACTATTTTGAGACATTATTGTCAAAAAAGTAGCTGAGTGTTGAGGGTAAAGCTTGGTGGTTGGGTGCCTGCTTAGCATTTATGAGAACCTGGGTTTAGCCCCCAGTACCATTAAACACATTGAAAAACAAGGCAGTTTTAATTAACTGATTGATCAACCAGTTTAACAATCCAAAAGAGAAAAAAAATAAAGGATAGAGTGGAGTAAGAAGCAATGCAAGGGGAAGAAATAAGAAAACAGAGAGACACTTTATCCACTTTAGACATAACTTGGCGAAAGTGGTGTCTGGGGATAGCCTCTGTCACAGATAATACACTTTTGTTCTAAACACTGAGAAAGTGAAGACAGTGAAGTTAAGCAAGAATGAAATACAGTCACTTAGCTAGCAAGTATCCCAATCGGCTTTGGGATACCGTTTCTAACTCCATAAACAAACTCTCTTTTGGTTGTTCTGGTGTGTGTATGTATGTTCTTTTTCAGTCAGCAGGATAGCACTCAAAAATATTTGGATAATGTAATTATGGGTGACTCCGAACTTTTTTCTTATGTATATTTTGTGAATTCTTACAACGAACATATCTTAATTGTATAAGAACATGAGTGGTCCTGATGAGACCTGACAAGCTAGGGTCAGATGGAAGGGGAGAAGGACCTACCCTATCAGTGGACTTAGAGAAGGGCAGGGAGGAGAAGGGGGGGAATTGGGTGGGAGTGAGGGAGGAGGCTACAGCTGGGATACAAAATAAATAAACTGTAATTAATATAAAAAATAAAAATTCATTTTTTTAAAAAAAGAATATGAGCAATAATTTAAATGACTTTCATAGCACCATGAAATCATTTATAGTATTATTACATGCCACAGGAACAACTTCATTGCTGCTGGACAAAGGGCACGAGATAAGGGCTGTGAGCAACAGACTGAGAGGGACTTGATATTAATTTATAATGTCCACTTTCATTGTACTGAAAATTGACTTGTTCATAGTAACTATTGAGATAACCTGATATAATCAATGAATAAATCCTAATAGAGGCTGATTTCCATGTTAAACCATTCATAATATGTATTCAGCTAAGTGTCTTTATTCATTTAAAGTTTCGGATTGACACCCAGCACAATCTCTTCTGCTCATCTCTACAGATACAGGGGGAGTTCCACTTCAAAAATCTTTGTTCATTAAAGAACACATGCTAAAGGCTGTGGTCAGGGTGTGGCATTGTTGGAAGGCAATGGAGGTCCCTGTAAGCAATAATGCCTTAGGGAAGGAGGTCCAGCCATTAGCGGTGCAGTTCCTTCCTTCCCCCTCTTTTTTCTCTCTGCAGTGATGTAAGCAGCTACTTCTTAGTGTGCTCCCGCCATGATGTTTTTCCTCACCACAAGGCCTGAAGATAGCAGGGCCAAAAGACGGGATTTGAAGCTCTGAAACCACGAACCTAAATCTTTCCTCCTTATCATGTGATCTCCTCAGCCGTTTTGTGACCGTGGTAGAAAGCTGACTGACAGTTGTCTAGGTAAGAGTACATTTTCAGGTACCATGTTAGCCACAAGTGTTTAAAGATGTTTGGGGGCGGGGATCTCTTATTTTTCTCTCAGTTATCTTTTCACATATTCTCTTGATGCTGAGCAATTCTCTTTCAGACAAGAGTCTTCATTCATCTTTATTTGTAAAGAATCTAAAAATGAATAAACACCTTCTACTCCCATATCCCAAGTATAGGATGCTCCCTTAAAGAGTCTCTTGGCTTGTCTTTAACCGTATTTTCCAAAGGACAGCTGAAGGAATGACCTCCCGAATGGCTGCAGGCACTCAAGGTTTTTCCATGCCTCAGGCCAAGAACTGAAAAAAAGATACTACTTGGGTGTCATTTTCTTTGCCCCATTCAGTATTGCTTCCTCTTTGCTGCTAAAGGAGCATTCTCAGTTTCCATCAAGGGGTAGTAAAAGTCACTGTTCTATGTCTGTGCTTCTGGGTGTCATCATCTACTTAAAACAGAAAAGAAAGAGCAAAACCTTACTTGGAAATGCCTTTCAAAATAGTAGTATAAAAAGGCAAAAAAAAAGAATTAAATAAAACTATTGAATACTTTTTAATGTATCTACCTAATGATAAAAATATTTGTGGAAGGCGAGGAATTGGTTGGGGACCTTAAGGATCACACCAGTGCCTTCTTGCTGGCTTTCACATAGTTTTGCCCACATTCTCAGTTTGATCAGACTTGGTTATGCTGACTCATTCTTATTCACTTCATGAGTCTGACTCTTTTTTTTAAATTTTTTATTTAACTTTTATTAATTATACTTTATTCATTTTGTATCCCCCCATAAGCCCTTCCCTCCTCCCCTCCAGGTTCCACCCCCCCCACTTTCTGCATGCATGCCCCTCCCCAAGTCCACTGATAGGGGAGGTCCTCTTCTCCTTACTTCTGATCTTAGTCTATCAGTTCTCATCAGAAGAGTGAGTCTGACTCTTAATCTGTAAGTCCAGTTTCTTCTTTGGGAATCTGCTTTTTCTACTGTCATAAAGACTGCTTAGGAGAGATCAGAAGCAGAACCACTAGAGATGGGCCATTTCAAGAGCAGTCTCAGAATGCGGGGAGCAACCAGAAAAACAGAAAGTTCTTTGCAACTTAAGGGCTAATTTTTTGCCTGCTTTCCAAACGGTGCTAGATAAAATGATCTTGACTTCTATGGCCGTAGCCCTTTCTTGCCTGGATATATGGGAGCACCATTTTCTTTCTAGTCATATGGTGGTTCTCAGGAAGAATAGTGTTATTCGTTTTTAGGGTTTGTTATGGTTAGGCTATGGTTAAAACTAAAACATTATCCTGAGGCTCAGGTTTGGATTGTGTAAGGAGGCAACAGCGTCTTTGAGAAGCAGGTTATACCCTTATTATTATCATCAGTTATACCCTTATTATTATTATCATCAGTTTATACCCTTATTAGGGATCAATGTAGTTCCTATAGGACCTTGAGTAAGTACTTGCAGTGTTGTTGTTTCAAGAAAGTAGAAAGAGGCTGGCTCTCTGCTCTGGCTTCCCAGCTTACCATGTAGTTTCTTATTCATAATCACCCTTTCCACTTATGGTACCACCATCATGATGTCACAGAGTCAGTGGGGATCCTTACTGACCTGATGCCGTGCGGTTGGGCTTTTAGCCTCCAAAATGGTGGACTAATGAAATCTCCTTTCTTTATAACTATCCAGCCTCAAATATCGCATTACAGTAAAATGAGACAGGTCAATAAAGAATTCATAGTATCATACTTAATAATAGCTTTAGAATAAATTTCAGTTCATTAATAGAGGTTTCAAACATGTTAAAATCTAATAAACGTACATACACAGACTTGTATATCAAATTATGCAACCATATGTTTTAGTAATGTTTCTGACAACTAACAAATCACACTGATTGTTATTTGTGTTACTGTTTTCATGTTTAGAAAGGAAGTTCTTTTTAGAACTGAGGGACTGGCAAATACAATGATTCGTCTCTTCTTTCTTCTACTACCCAAAACAAAAATAAAATAAAACAAATCCTACAAGAAGTCAAGTTTTGATCACAGAGCTGCAAGATGCTTAGAGACCTCTAGTTACACTTATTTCAACCTGTCATTAAGTAGATAGTCTCAGTTATGTTTCTCGAACTATATGCTCATTTATTTTTTACTTTCACTTTTACTATTACGTTCTTTTAAATTCTTTATGGACAGAGATGAAACAGAACTAAACCTTAGGACAGACAGACATACCAACTAGCATTTTTCTAACCCCCATTTTTTGTATTTGGGGCTTTTCTAAATTAGATTGAATGAAAACTATTCGTGAGTTTTCTTCTGGTCAGGTGAGAGAAAGATACTACAAACTTCATTGTAAAATATATCTTAAATTTAAGGAAAACTGTTAGAATCCATACTCTGTTCTTCAAAGTGATCAGTAAATCAAATCATCTACCTAAATATTTAACTGAGAATTATCTTTACTACTAGGCAAATGTATATATTCCCTGTAACTTACATACATATAATGTAAACTTTCTATCTAATGTATCATATGTAAAACAGATGCATATATGTGTATGCATATAGTATAAGCACATCTTATATTGAAATCTATGAATGCATAGAGTTTAAGCAGATCATGTGCTGGAATATAATCAGAGTTTTGGAGTCATTCCAGGTCGTCAAGTATCATTAGTAAGCACTGGAAAGGAAATCATCCTCTGAACTTTCACATTCTGGTTTCAATTCTAGGCAATCAGAGATAGGAAATGCTAAGCCAACATGCATACAGCATGCTATAGTCTGCTTAAAGTAAACAAGTAAAACTGTGGTGTCCAAATAGATATAGATTCTTACTCTAATTGTCTTGTTGCCAATTAGACATGAAATTGGTTGGTTCTCATGTGTCCCATGCACATAAACGTTAGCTTCCTTTAGCAGCTTCCAATTCCCTTTCAGTATTAAGTTTCTGACTATTTATAGAAACTCAGTGAAGAAGACATTAGGGATAGATAATTCATCATATTTTTTCCAAAGCACAAATTTATGAAATGAGGAAGAGCTGATGACTGAATGCCACTAACAAAACCAAAATACTGCACAGTTGAACCTTGTCTCCCATCACAGGAAGTCAAGGGAGGAATCTCATTAACAGTGGTGAAGAACAAAGCCGTTTCTTTGAGAATATTAACATTTAACCTTCTCCACACAGTTTTTCTGTTTGTTTTGTTTCTAATCAGGAAGACAATCATCAAACCCCAAAACTGTGCAATGAATGGAATAGATAACACGTTTGCGACATATTAATATTTTGATAAAGACTTATTTCAGAAATGGCTTTATGGGCATAATGAATAAATTTCAATTGAAATAAGTTGAGGATGTAAAGAAATTTGAAAGTAATTGTGGGTGTCGTTAGCTATTTGAAAACAAGATGAAACCAGTGAGATGACTGGGAAAACAAGATGGTGCAGGACCTCCATGTTGATGCTCTGTTCTCATTCAGCTCACGGAGGACCAATGAACCAGAAATGATAGTCTACCTATTCCTCATCCTTCCCAAACCCTGAACACTCATTTCATCACCTGATTGCTTGGATTAACAAACCAATACTAATGAGAAACATTGCAACAATATTATTTATAAGAGATTTTGTGCATGCATGTGTGTGTGCTAATGACTGACTCTCCTTTGACTCTCCTGTGAAGTCCATATACGATCTTCATATTTTCCCCTCCATCAAAGTATATAGTTTTACCTTTGACCCACAAGAATGTCTTTTAAGGGAGAAGAGTGAAAGAATAGTGAAGGTATTGCTAGGAGAAGACAGAATGCCCAAAGTTCATCTTTAAATTAGATAAGGCATATTCCAGGATTGCCATTTAGAATATGATTTTGATAGTGCATTTTCCAAATGTTCCCCACAGAAGGAACTGTAGATTCTTTACTTAGCAAAAATAATGATTTCTTGCTCCTGAATTATTGACCATCTATGCCGGCAGGAATTCTCATTCCAGATATGTTCACTGTTTATCTGTTGGAAAGCTTTTTGACATGTGAGCCTGAAACTAGGCAGCAGAGAACTCAAGAGAGTATTACCAGACTCTTATCATTCATGAGCTGAAAGACCAATTTACATTTGCTAAGGCACCTCTCTTCCCAGATCTAAAGCAAGCCATTTTGCCAACTGACAAGATAGGAAATACCCAAATAACAGACAGATTGGGACTGACCTTTGTAACTCTCAGGAACATAGTTATGAGGCTGTTACTTTACACCCCCAACACGCTTCATGTTGAATAGTTTCAATTTAAAAGGTAAGTGAAGTATTTCTGGGTTGGAGGAAACTGTTAAATATCCTTGTTAGTGGCTACGGCAACATTTGAAGAAATAGAAGTTTAAGGAAGGATTCAAGCAAACTTCCATAGTGATTCAAGGATCTCATTGGGATGAGATACAACATTGTCTTCTAAAAACCAACTAACAAAAACCAAGAAGGAATATTAGGTCAAAAATGTTGGGAAACTTATATTTATTTATGATTTACATATGTTCAATACCCTTTGTTAGACACCTGCAGGGCCTGTTGGCAGATCAAGCTCAGAAGTTTTTTTTCTGAGACTCATTTGATAAATTCAAATGGCTTTAATCCCAAGAAGTATGGAATAAGCAGGAGCTGCTGGTGGAAAACTCACTGTCAAGGTTGGGTGCAAAGGTTTCTCAGAGCCAAGGCAAGGAGGGACCTTCAGGAAATACTGGACAAACAGACTATGAACTTTAGAGAGAGTAATGGAAGAGGGGATAAAAATAAAGTGCATTCTCAGAAGGAAGGGCTGTATAAACAGACACAGAAACCAGAGGCCAGAAAATTGAGGCTCAACAGAATAAAGAGGTTGGGTGTTTCTTATTCTTTCCTTTTTTGCTTTATCAACTAGAACACTTTGAGTGTGACTGAGAGATCAAGTTCAAAAGATCAGCTGCAGTGAGAACCAAGGTCGCATCAGAAGTTGGGCCAACGCATTTGTTTGTTAGTTTAAACAGAAATTATTTCTAACAGGAAATGCTGCTTCTGAATCAGGAAATGCATGTACTGACCTGTAGAGTAGGAATTATAATGGGAGGCCAATATGGTAGTCATCCTCAGTCTTTCTCACTGGCCTGCTGAGAAACCTCCCAGGACATGTCTCCCTAATTGCTATCTCTGAGTTTGCCTCACGAAGTTTTATTTTATGTTATCACTTATTTGTTTGTTTATTTATTTAGTGTGTGTGTGTGAGAGAGAGAGAGAGAGAGAGAGGGAGAATGCACATGCATACATTCATGCATATGTATGTACCCATATGTGCTCTTTTGAGTTTCTGGACATGAAAGGAAAATTTGGGGTATTTCTTTCCACCTCGTGAGTTCTGGGATGCTTCTGTCCACTGAGCCATCTTGTCAGTCTATGACATTAATATAAATTAATGACGTTAGCTTGCAGGTGATTCCACTAGGCTCCTCTCAGGGACCTGGCAACGGCTACGTCATCACCTGCCAACATCATCTACTGCCACTGCCAGGCGCGCCAAGCATGTGCTGCATATAAGAGGACTTCCTGTCCCACCAACTCCCTCTCTCTAACACTTTGTTCCTGGTAGTCTCTCTCTCCTCCTTTCTGTCCTTCTCTCTCCCCCTTCTCTGCCTTCCTGGCTCTGCTTCCATCTGTATGCCCATCCACATGTCCACTTGTCTGCCTCTACCCCTTCTCCAGGCCCTCACTCCTTTCCCTTCCCCCAACAAACCTCCTTATACTAGATCTGCTGCTCGGCATAATTTCTCAGGGCACACCTTGACATGGGCCGGCCATAGAGCCCCTTTGCCATATTATATTTCATAACAAATACTATTTGTTTATGTGTTATCTATCTCTATCTATCTATCTATCTATCTATCTATCTATCATCTATCTATCTATCATTTATCTGCTTTATCCATATTTTTGTTTGTTTGTTTTGGCTTCTACAAAACCTGTTTGCTTAGAAAGACATCACCTCTATGGAGAATTCATAAGATAAAGAGTTGGTCAAACGGGGAGAAGGGGTCAGAGAGTTAAGTGCACCCAGGATACATGAGAACAATGCCCATCCTAGTCTCTAGGCCTTCATTTCTAGGCCAGCAAACTGTACCTGTAATCATGAAATTTGCTTGAGGCATTCTTTATTTTCTAGGTTTGCTATATCCTATGGGAGAGCAAGGAATCCAGGAGGAAGAGTTAAAGGCTCCTGGGGAACAAGCCATGGAGAAGGTGCCTTTATTCCCTCACCTCTTAGTTGGAAATTCTGAGGAGTGTTTTCAACAGTATATCCCAAGAAAGACTGAGCTCTGCTCACGTGGAAGTACTTAGCTTAACAACAAGCCCTTCATTTTTATCCTCTAGTGCCATTGCCTTCCTTTCTCGTGTTTTCTTGTGGACAGGTCCTGGGAGCATCTCCCAGACAATCCACGGCATTTCCTCCTTATCTCAGACTGGCTTGTGCAAGTGATTGCTAACTTCCAATGCTTGGATTCTTTTTCTATTTTTTAAAGAGTGGAGGTCTTAATCTAAGCTGGGAGTCCTGCAGTTTTTTTTTTTTTTTTTGTTGTTGTTTGTTTGTTTTTTCCAGTGGGAATATTTGCCAATTTCTGGAGACCTTTTAGTTGGTCACAGAGAGTGGAGGGGAGGTCCTACCTGCATTTATTGGGCAGAGTCCAGAACTAATGCTACACACCTGCAGCGGGCAAGGTCATTTCACACAGAAAGAAATTATTTGGCCCCAAATATCTGAGGTTAAGAAACTTTCCTTTAACCTGGAGAGGACAGGAGTTCCACAAGGACCAAATATATCTGGGCACAGGGGTCTTTTATGAGACTGTTTCTCCAAACAAGGACCATGTATGGATGCAACCTAGAGCCCCTGATCAGAAGTAGCCCTTGGTAGCTCAGTATCCAAGTGGGTACCCAAATAAGGGGAACAGGGACTGTTTCTGACATGAACTTGATGGCGGGCTCTTTGACACCCCCCTCCCCCCTGGGAGAAGCAGCCCTGCTAGGCCACAGAGGAGGACTTTGCAGCCAGTCCTGAATACACCTGATAAACCAGTATCAGATGTAAGGGGAGGAGGTTCTCCCTTATCAGTGGACTTGGAAAGGGGCAGGAAGGAGATGAGGGTGGACGGGTGGGATTGGGAGGGAAAAGGGAGTGGGATACAGCTGGGATACAAAGTTAACAAACTGTAACTACTATTAAAAAACTAAAAATTAAAAAAGGAAACTTTCCTTTAGATTTACCAACTTTTGAGAACAAGTTTTATACACTTTTATTTTCTTAGCCCTGAGATGTAACATAAGGCAAAACTATATATTTGAAATATTAAATAAGTCACTGAAATATAAAGATGAGAAATATAGTCTTGAAACTTTTACTTTATCAGAAAATAATACATTTTTTTTTTTTAAATTTCAAAAGTGATTATCTAACACATCTGCCTGAGCATCCCTCAGGTCTCCGGGCACTGGAGCTCACCGGGAGGGGATCTGCTACATCTTGTTTCCATCATTGGCAGAGATTTTCTACTTTCTTATCTCCTTTCATTTCCTTTAGTGTGCTTGAACCCTGAGTAGCTGCTGAGATGAAGCCATCCAACATTATTAAGTGCTTGGCGAGTATTTAGCATAGGAGCACATTTTCACAAAGGTGACTTTCCAAGCCTGGAACCCAGGCTTGTTAGAAGCAGAGGATCTGCTATCATCCCCCCGCACCCCAACATAATGAACAGTAGGTTGCTGGCATATTTAGACCATTTTTACTGAGGAGAATCAACATTTATTGCCAACTGTGAAAGGGCAGATTTAATGACTGATGGAAAAATTGCACAGCTTTGTCAGCGTCACGTAAATAACAATTCATCAAAGAAACATGTGTTGATGAGTTCAGTCTGGTTTGAATTTAAAGCAAAGCGAATTCCTGGGAAACAGCTGAAGAACCTGAGCTTCATTAAAACATCTCCAGGACATTATGCAAGCATATAAACTGCCTTTCCCAGGGCATGCAAAGAATCTTATCAAAAACAGCAAGAATATTCATGCCCAGGGAACAATAAAGGCTGACTCTGCTCACTCGGAGAAAAATACATAGAGGTGCTGAAGAATGTCTGGTACATTCTCCAGAAGCCCAAAAGAGCTCGCTTTTCCAACTAAGAGATCACGAGTATGTACCAGGCACTAAGCAGAGTGGAAAGGGCTGGCTGACCACCTCCCTCTGATAGTCATTGTACCCGAGAGAATAGAAGGTTGTAGTTTCTCTAGTAAGCATTCCACTCAGGGGCCAGCCCAGTCCTAAGGCCCTCTGTGCTGCCAGTGAATCGACAGGGTGTGACATGCCAGCTTTTGTGTCTGGTAGCCAGGTGTCTTGGTGTGGGTGAGACAGGAGCTAACAGAATTGACACATGGGGATATTACTCCCAGATGCTCCCCAAAGGGAAAGAACAGTTTCCATTCACTATCCTGTCTTTTCAAAGTGAGTCCCAAGGCATATGCGCTGAGATTAGTTAGCTCCCTGAGAAGAAGCAGTGCATCATGGGTTTGGCTTTGCCAGGAAAAATAAGCATTTCTAATGGGCTCTGTTTTATTCCTCAGCCAAAATCAGTGGCCTGTGTCAGGAGGTCATCCAAGGCAAATTAAAGAAGAAATCTTGATGTCAAGGAGATAAGAAAGAAAAGAGCACAGCGAGGACATATGGAGTTGATTTGGAACTGGGGAGAAATCTGAGTAGGCTGAGCAATGTCACAGTTAGCTGTGTCCCCTGTCAGAAAAGCCGGTGTGGAAAACACAACCAGAAGTTAGTTTTCCTGATGTCAGGCCATGGCATCCATGGCCTTACAAGTCTCCACCTTTTCTACATCGAATAAAAATATGCATCAATCAGGCTATTTTGATTCTCATATTTAGGGCATTTTGGTACTCAGTGTGAGTTGACTGTAAAAGCTTTTACCAGTTCATCAGATCTACTGATTTCTCTTCCTTCTCCACTTTTTCTAAACTGGAGAATGTAACTGCTGTTGTCATAATTGACTTTATGTTCATATGTTTTCTAGATTCGTGAAAATGGTAGACATGATATGCTGACTGGCATTACCATAACTAAATCTATGTGGATAATGAGCGATGAGGAAAAGGCCAGAGGAGATTCTGCACAGTTACATTGCACTATTCACTTCAGGGCTCTGAACCCAAGGTATGGTTCCGTGAGACAATGTTCTTTATCCCTTACTTAGTGCCTCGTTGATACGTCTGACTTATTTCTTGTCATAATTTAATTTAAAAAATAGTATTTATATGTTAGTACTATATTTGGATCATTATCCTCACTCTACAGTCTATCTTCTGTGTTTCCACAGCTTTCTCTCTCAAATTCATGACCTCTTTTCCTTAGTTATTACTACTCTCTTTCTCTCTTTCTCTCTCTCTCACATACACACGCACCATCGTCTAATGAGCCCACTTAATGTTTCTCATATTTATATATTTTTAGGGGTGACCACTTGCTGTTAGAAAACCAATTAGGGGTTCATCCCTGGGGAAGATGACTTTTCCTACTCTTAGCAGTCATTAATTGCTCTTCAATCTCACAATCTCACAATTGCTTTGTGACATTTCCCATGTCCGCATTGCCATGTCAACCGGTCTTGTTCAGGTCTTTATTATTGAGATTTCATGGGTCCAGATTCCCTCTCATATATAGACGGCACAACCTCCTGACAATCATCCTGGTCATCTGGTTCTTACAATCTTTCTGCTTCCTCTTTTATGATTCACCAAGCCTTAGGTGTAGGGTTTGTGTTAACTATTAATCGACATGGGTTGGAAACTTATTGGTAAGTTGTTCTATGTATTGTGACTGGTTGTGGCTTTCTGTCAGTTGCATGAAATTTTTTTTTTTTAATGTGGGCTGAGAGCTATACTCATATGTGGGCCTACGGAGAGGTATTTAGAAAGGAGCTAGAAATACTTGTTTAACGAAATGATAGTACTAGTTACCTTCAAAATTGAGCATGAGTTCCCTCTTATTGTGTGGTCCTTAAGACCAAATAGATGGTTGCTGGTTACCACTATTACATATTTGGGATAATTTGTACATTGAGCATTGTAGTGGGTCATTGGCTTTACAGATGTGTAGAAGTATTGATTGTTTTTCTCCTTTGGCAGAGTGCATAATACCTTCCATGCTATGAGTTAATCCTCAGGAAGGAAGCTTCTATATCAGTTCTAGCTTGATTTCTCCAAGTCCTGTATTAGAAGTATGTGGTGTCTTCAACCATAAAAACTTACATTCAAATTCTGGGAGGCTACCAAGAAAAATGGTAGTAGCTTATATTATTTTGGGACTCTTTGGAACTCGCCTGACCACAGCTCAAAAGAACTTTCTAACATTTGATACCAGAGTCTTTGTTAGGTAATCTATGGCTCCTAGGAGAGGCACTATCACTTTAAATGATAGAACATTACTCAAATATAAAAGTACACACACACATATGTATGGAATGTATATATAAGTAATATATACATTATGTACATACAAGTAATATAAATAAGTAATATATATGTTTATATAAATATGTAATTTTAGGTAAACATACAATGATTCCCTGTGGCTTTTCCAAACATCTTTAACACATTTTTTATTTTTCTATCTCCTTCTATATTACCTTCCCTACTTCAGTTAAAGAGCACTTATGTTTTCCCCTATTGTAACAGTTGTATCCTGTTCTTTCTCTCTTTAGAGTCCCTTCTGCCCTCCCACCTATGGTCTCCTTTGGCTTTCCCCATGTCTATGTTACTCTAAGTTATATACTTACATCTAAAAATATAATTTGATTTTATTCCTTATTCCATGAAGGGTAATTATTGCTTATGGAGCAATAGTTTGACAGATTGGTTTGGGTTTTTTCATTTTATATTTTTATTTTTATTAAATTACTTAATTTACTATGTATTTGTGTTTGAGTGTGTCATACTAAATGTGTAGAGGTTAGAGGAAAATTAGAGAAGTTTGCTTTCTTATTCACTATATGAGTCCCAGGGATTGAAATCAAGATGTCAGTTTTGGTTGTAATCATCTTTATCCATTGAGCCATCTTATCAAGCCTTTTTTTTTTTAATTTGCCCATCTTTTCTTACTAATCACTTCTCTAACGCAAAGAAAACAATAATTATTTTATTAAAAAATTGCCCATTCTCATTAAGATAGGCTACAACAATTTTGATAATATTTTAATTATACTAAATTCATCCTTTTGTTATATACATGCACATGTAAATGTATATATCACAATAGTGGCACTCATATCTTGATGGTAACCAACAGCCATCTAGTGGGACTTAAGGCCTGCTCAACGGAAGAGAAATGGTGTCTGGTAATGTAAGCTTAGGCAACAACCCAGGACTAATGGAGCCATGGATCTTGGAGATATTAAACCAATATAATTCCTAAGTGCATTCTAATTGCTTAACCTCATACTGACAGATTAATGTAGCTCCCAAGCCTCACCAAAGAAGCTTCTTTTTGCAATAAACGCATATATTACAGAAACTACAACTTGTAAAACTGCAGAGAACAAGTGAAAATGGGTACCCAGCCTCAGCCCTAGAACCTAAGGCTGAGGAAACATCATAGAGAAGTGTGCAGGAAGACTGGGATATCCAAAAGATTAAATATGTGCTGTGAGATTGTATCTCCTAGAACTCATGGGGAAACTTCATCCATAGTACCTCAACAGTTCGGTTGCCAGATCAAGATCTGACCAAGAACAACATTAATAGAAATGCTAACATGGAAGGGGAAAATCTTATGGGGTTCCTGTTTAGAAAAAGAACTGTAAGCAGTTAAGGGATGCTGAGAATGAGAACAATTCATCTACCACCAGGGAAGAGCCCCCAACTGGTTGTCCAATAACAAGTGGTCAGCTCATGTACATGCAGACGACACTGAGGAGACTCAGCAAGGCCTGCGTAGCTGCACACAAACATACATATATACACACACACTCATATAAATATATATTTATATATAATTATATATTAAATATTTTAATATATACTTTATATACATTAAATATATATAAATTAAATAGGAGGGATTTAAGATGGAGAGGGCAGGATGAGCATGAGAAGAGTTTGAAGAAAGAAAAAGAATGGAGAGTAATGGTGTAATTATATTGTACTAAAAAGAATATATTTAAGTCCTTAGATATAAACACAAACAATTAATTTAACCCAAGATATTATAGTTTTCTAAGTCCATATACTAAATATTTTGCTCTGTGAAAGGGGGGGGAGGAAGGTATTTGTAATTCTTTTTAAAATGAAATGTAATGGTTTAACTTTGCCCATATTTATATCTTACATGGATGATAAGCCATTTTCTCTTGTTTTAGCTGTCATTAAACTTGGGTCTATTTTTCACTTACGATTTTTAGCTCTAAGTACACCCTTTCTTGTCTTGTTTTCTATAGTGCATCTGAACACTGTGAAAATTTCTCCTCTTCTACCTGGTAGGAAGTGAGCCACTGTCAACAGAGGGCAGTAAAGGGAACCGGGAAGTGTATAGAGAAAGAACCTTCCTTTCCTAATCTGGGTCTTCCAAGTTTAATTCAGCTTCAGCCTGGCCTATTGCGGAGAGAGCAGTAGGCAGCAATCCTGAGCTAGGCTTCCGTATCTGGGGTAGCATCTCAGAGAACAGTACTAGGCCGAAACAGTGAGTACTTCGAGAATGGATCTACCTTTCTGAAGCCATCCAGGTATCTGTCTCAGGGAGACCCTGTCCAAAATGTCCTCAGTCTCCAGTTCTTTTATTCTCTTTCCATCAGCTGAACTGGAATAGCTGTTCTGTTCATTGCATTTTGTTTTGTTCTTGAGGAAGGGTTTATTGTTGTTATCTTTATTATCTGCTTAAATTTCTCTTTTAATCCTTTTAATAATCTTTTACTAGCTAAAATTCTTTGTTTTCCTTCTTAAATTATGATAATATTTTATCTCCTGATATTATCTTGATTAATAAAAAATCTCATAAATACTTTAGTATATGGATATTTAACTGACCTAAATCATTCTTCAATTCAGAATTCTATAAGGAACCACTTTTGCATTTATCTTTTAAAATTCAGATTTCATATAATACTCCATAGTTAGTTTTTTTCTTACTGACAATGATGAACTGTGGGCATCCAAGCTCATTGTTCGGTAGAAAAGAAGGATGTGAATCTATAAGGCAAAACAAGGTTGTGATGACTTCAGAGATGTGTGTGTTTCTGTGTATGAGTTGGAAGATGGAGGCAATGAAAAGTGCAGAATGATTCTGAAATGGTAGACAGGCACCACATCAGAAAGGGATTTGCATGTCACTACAAAAGTTTAAAACTGGGGGCTGGAGAGGTGGCTCAGTTGTTAAAAGCACTGTCTTTTCTTCCAGGGGTTCTGAGTTCAATTCCCATCAACCACGTGGTGGCTCAACCATCTATAATGGGATCTGATGCCCTCTTCTGGCATGAAGGTAAACACGCAGATAGTGCGCTCAGACACTAAATAAATAAATAAATACATCTTTTTCAAAAGGTTTAGATTTTATTTTTGTTTTTAGAAACTACAGACTCAAAGAATAGGAAGGATGTGAAAACGTTGAAGAAGTTATAAGTGACCCCTTTTGTATACCTTGTGTGTTTAGATCTTTGGCATGTGAAATCTGCTATGAAGAGATTAAAATCAATCCAAACCCTAAAACTTCCGTAGAAACTAAGCAAGCAAGGAAAAATGGTCACATATGAATATCAAAGTGCCAAGAAGTATCAATGATAAAAACCAAAGCGTATGTTGGTGTTTGAAAGCATGGGGCTGAGTGCCCGGAAGGAGGGTTGAGTGTGTACAAGGTTTGTGCCACTGGATAATCTGCATTTCAGTAAAACAACAAAACCAACAGCCATCTACAAAAGAGGACGAGACCACAGAATGGCTTGGACAGCTCTAGAGGAACAGGCTAAGTGGAAGTGGGAGAAAGAAGATTAAGAAAACAGGGCAGAGCTTCTAAAATGACCAGGTGGTGGCTTTGTGTCTGTCTTTCTGCTTCCTTTAAAAGAGTCATACCACTTCCTTTGTTCCTGTGCAGTTCAGGTGAGGTTTGGGCTTTCTCTCTTTCCTTCCTTCTTTCTTTCTTTCTTTCTTTCTTTCTTTCTTTCTTTCTTTCTTTCTTTCTTTCTTTCTTTCTTTCTTTCTCTCCCTTCTTTCTTTCTCAAACTGTTGCTTAAGAGAGCCCTTTGAAATTAGAAGCTTATTATCTGAGATTCCATGAATGTTTTTTGACTGGCACACTGTGTTATAAAGATTTTTCTGATTGCGTAGCTGGAAATAACAATGGGGGGGGGGGGGCGATCTCATAAGTAGATGCCAGGAGCTGTTAAAGCTTATTTTTCCATGTAAATGACATTTCGGGTAGTAAAACGCAACGTGTTTCAGCTGTTACTTTGGAAGACACAAAGAGAAGAGCAATTGTATCAGATTTGTGTTGATTCTATCTCTAAAGGGAATGAGCCATAGTACACCACATGTCATAAATTAGACTGTTACACCAAACACCCACTGCTCCAAATTGCCACAGCTCCCTGAGGAAACAATAGGCCTTAGACACAGAATCTCTGAAGTCTCCCTGTCTGTCTCTTGTCACTAAAAAAACAGACACTGGTCTAAGCCTACGATTAAGAAGGAAGCTGGAAGAGCTTGTGGGAGAATTTTCCAGGCTGTGAATGGACCTCACCAAAACCCAGGGGAAAGTCTCTAGAGAAACAGAGGTCATAGAAGTTTAAAGGTTTGATTATTTTTTAAAGTTTTTACTACCTTCTCAGTAAATGCTGCCTTAATTTTTCATTCTTACTAGCAAATTGTCATTTAGCACCCAATATTTCTCTTATTAAAGCCTAGAGAGTTATTATTTTCAGGGATGGGTGAATTTAACTGCCTTGCTCTCTACCACAACTTTGCAAAGTATTTCAGGGTACAGAGTTCTCATTCCCTGCTGAATATATTCTCCTTTTATTGTGAGACATAAAGCCTTAACTGCTGAGAATCAAATGTAGCATAAGAGAGAAAAAAAAAAAAAAACTACCTCATTGGGCAAAGTGATTTTTCTCGCTTGGCTGTAGGGCAAACTTAGTAATTCATGACCCTTAATCAGTCTTTCAAATTCTTCATTTTGCTTTTCATAATTTTTAAATATCAATATCTTTTTTCCTGATATCTTATAGGACTTCTATCATGATGAAATGAAGTAATAGATTCCTAGTGGCTGTGAAAAATAGTGTTGCAGAAACACAATAAATTTTTCTAGATTATGCTGATAAATAGTTACCCTGATGACTAAAAAGTCTAAAGCGTGTGCTGGGAAATGTTGTCCTGTTGTAAAGGGGCGGATGTGTTTCCATTCGTGTAAATGGACTGTATCAGAAAGCACTAGCATGGCCAACGTAATGTCACTCAGAGGATCAGTGATTCCCCCAGCTCTGTCTTCAGCTGTATTAATTCATTCAACACATGCTCACTAACGGCTCACTTCATGACAGAGATCCTACATTAAACAAACAAACAAACAAACAAAAACAGACGCAGTATTTTTCTTCGGATAGCTTATATCCTAAAGGGAAAGGACATGAAATAACCATGTAGTAAACAATATATATGATGATATTGAGTGGGTGAAGTAAAACAGAGACCAAGTAGCCAAATCCGGATCAGAGCTTGGTTTATGGGACACAACTGCAATTGTTCACAGTTTCCAGTTAGCTGCCTTAAGTAGTTAAAATACAGACGCTTGCCTACAAAGCCAGAAATTCTACTTCTTGACCGTTTACAAAGAAGTCGAAGTCTCCTGCTATTAGCCATTTGTGGTGGTTTGAATAGGAATGGCCCCTATAGACTCAAGTGTTTGAGTGGCACTACTAGGAAGTGAGGCCTTGTTGCAATTAAGTGTAGCCTTTCTGGAGGAAGTGTGTCACTGTGGGGATGGGCTTTGAGGTCTCCTATGCTCAAGCTCCACCCAGTGTAGCTCATGGTCTCCTTCTGCTGCCTGGGGATAAAGATGTAGAACTCTCAGCTCCTTCTCCAGCATCATGTCTGCCTGTAAACTGCCAAGCTTCTTGCCATGATGATAATGGACTAAACTTCTGAAACTGTAAGTCACCCTCAATTAAGTGTTTGCTTTCATGAGCATTGCCCTGGTCGTGGTGTTTCTGCACAATAGAAACCCTACCTCAGACACCGTTTAAAGGCATTTCAAGGAATTTAAGGTTTGCTTTGAGTGAAATGGGATGCCAATAAAGAGTTGCTAGCTAAGCTGAATAAAAGGATTATTCTGGTGACCAGGATTTGCACACATGCAAAGGCTGGCATGCAATTATAGAGACCACTTTCAGTGGAGAGCTGTGTGGTGGAGAAGATCATTTTAGGGTGAAAGGATTGATAATGAGGTGGTATGAATAAGGCTGGTTTTTGTGGATTATTGGTAATACAGTGAAAGATTTTGAGCTGAACAACTGGACAAATAAAATTTCTGCTGAGATATGAAAGTTGCCAAAAAAGTAAAATGATAAAAATTCAGTTTGGTTCCTACCTAAGCAACATGACCCTTGGATATTTCTTGATATTTGAGTCACTGTCAACCATACCTTTAGCCTGAAATGAGGGTGAAACAGAAAATTTTGAATTGGTATGCTGGGTCTCTTTTTTAATTTTGAAAACGTGTGTGTGTGTGTGTGTGTGTGTGTGTGTGTGTGTAAGCATGGATGTGCCATGGCATACTATGTCTAGAGTTCAGAGGACAAATTTGTAGTTGTCAGTTCTCTTTTTCCATCATGAGTCTCAGCGATAAAACTCAAATCACTCAGCTTGATGACAACCATGTTTACTCTCTGGGCCATCTCACTGATCACAGTCCAATTTTGGAAAGCCAAAATCCTGCAAGATGTGTCTACCTCAAGAGTCATGACTATTTTCAGAATAGTCACAAAAGAGAAGAGAAAAATCACATTTATTTAAAATCTAATATGTTCTCAGAGTTCCAAAAACAATACCTTACTTTTCAACTCTTGTCTTGAATTTGAAAAATTGGATGGCATTATTCCTGTGTTTCCATCATTTTTAATTCTAGGTAGAAATTCAAGGAAAATAGTTTTTGGTTCTGACTCTTTCAGTTAAAGAGAAACTGGAAATAACATCCCAAATTAGTGAGAACACATTCTTGACTTTCTTAAGAGTTCGTTTTCAGGTCACATCTAAATTAACATTCTATGTATCAGAACAGGTTGGTCCATCCTGGTAATTGGAGTTCTCTTTCCAAGGCTAAATAAATTTTCTAAAACATCAACTTGAAGCACATGAGTTATACAAATTTCTTGGCACCTTAGTGATTATGTTTTTTTTTTTTTTTAATAGCTATGTTTGCCACCATGGGACTATGCAAATTCAGGGAGCAGAATGCAAATCATTAACATCTCTACCTGACGGTGCACAGAGAGAACGCACAGCTGAGGACAGAAAGAAAGGAGTCCCACCAGCTGAGTCACTAACCTGGAAGATCTCATTACCTGCTGCCAGGCTTCTCAGCCATGACATTGACATTCTGGCCAAAGACTTTAGGGGTTAGGCAATGGGGGATGCTCATTAAGAAGCACCTCTGGTGAAGTCTACCCCCTAGTCAACAAGAGCATCTGTCTTGCAAAAATGTGTTTGTGGCGACTGCCAAGCTCTTTCTGGAAAGGGAGGCATAAAGGCTGAGAGATTAAGAAACACTGACTTCAAAGACAAACTCTGTTTTCTTAGTCTGGCATTGAGAGTCCTCTGTGGTTCACCCTACGGCATTTCAAACTTTCCCTCCCATGCCGGCCTGAAGATGCCTGATTTAACATGTCCCCCTACAACATTATTGTTTGGGGAGCACGTGCAAACATCCAGCCCCCTCTCACAATGTTCTATCTCTTGCTTTACGTCAAGTGCCATCAGAACTTAAAAATCCAGTGACACTTTTCTTTTTTTCATGAAATTTTTGCATCAAGTCTCAGGTTCTGGGTGAAGTTAGTGTCAGTGTTGGGAGTTGTTTTGTCAGTGAGTCCAGGAAGCCCAGAGGAGACATTGCATGTCAAGGTCAGATGTTACTCAGAGAGTGGCTGGTAAATCCCGGAGCCCAGCTTCTGAATCTGCTGCTTTTTCTCCAGCCTGCTTTCCCAACATCTCTGGCCACATTTTTGTTATTTGTTCTTCTCAGAAACTCTTAGAGATTTTGTTCTTATCATTCATTTAAATAATACTAGTCCTTTCACATAGAAACACAATTGTCATTTGTTACACATGTGAACTACAAGGCTACTTTCAAAAAAACCAAACAAACAAGAAAAAAAAAATCAGTTAACTTGACAGACATAACACAATGTATCTAGAAGAGGAATATTTTCTCCCCTATTCTGAAGAACAGGGAAGAGGGGATGAAGGAAGGAAGGTGGGAGTTGGAGGAGAGGAGGAAGGGACTTATTACCCAGAAGTAAATTGAATTAATTAATAAAAACAGAATAATATTTTGTTTGGCAGATTTTGTTTAAGTCAATATTATTTAAGAAAAGTTTATTTCACCATCTCTGTCCAGTAGAAATAAGAGATACGTATGAATTTAATAATTTCTGTTAAACATTTTTTAAAAGTAAAAAGAAATAGGTGAGCTTGATTTAATGTTTCATTTAATGTCACTATATCCAAAATGTTGCCTTGTACACATTTACTTACAGTAAGTCATTAATGAGGCTGCCATGATTCAAATATGGCTGTCTGTCCCCTCTGAGCCCCACGTTGAAGTTTAGTCTGCATAGTCAAGTAAAGGAGTGCAAACTAAATCCAAGGATAGTGTTTGCAGGTAGGACCCATGGGAAGAGACTGACAGAAAAGGCCATCAGGGTGCTATTCCTCTAACTGAATCTTGGGGGCTTTGTAATAAGAGATGGAGAGACCAAAGGGCACACACATATGCACATGAACATTTTTCCTCTGAGACACACACACACACACACGCATGCATACCTCGCATGTATAGATTCCCAGGCTCTCGTCATATAATGCCCTCTGTCACCTTTCAGTCTCTCAGAGAGGAAGTCATCACAAATGTGTCTGCTTGTTCTCTGACGGCCATATCTGTGAGCACAAATTAAGCTTTTATTTATTTATTTTTTCACTCTAGAACTTATCCAGACCGTATGATGCTCTGTTAGTAGCAGCAAGTATACCAATGGACAGGTCCGGAGACCCCTGCCACATGTTTGCATCAAGTCTTCAGAATCTGGTGTTTATTTTATATTTATACCTCAATATAAGAGCATCTTCCTTCCTCTCCTCTCTTTCATCCTCCCCCTTCTTTTTCTCCTTCTCTCCCTCCTTTCTTTCCTTTTATCTTTTTAACCTTTCCTTCATCTTTGTCACCCAAATGATCAGACCCAAAGATCATTCATAATAGGCAAGCTCTCAGCTGTCAAATTGTATCCCCAGTCTCAAGCTCAGTGACATTTTCACATCTACTATGCAGATCATAACCAGTATTACACACTGAGGTATCACGATAGAGCTCCCTGGGTGCAGGATGCAAGGTGGGAACAATGATGCTTCACCTAGGAGTAGCCACAGTAAGTACATTGGGATACTTTATTTCAAGTTAATGCTGTTTGTAAGCTGAAAAGTGTTATATCCTCAGGCTTGAATGGAACTAAGTGGGCTGCGGATATGCTTCCTGGTAACTTGGTGACTGGGACTTGTTGGTGACATTTAGTTGGTTATAGAAAACATGACATAAATCTGTCAGCTGTAAAAGAACATTTTCATTCTTTAACCACATTTTTGTGGCTAAGGGTAAAATTGACTCATCTGAGGCTTACTTTAAATAGAAATTCTTACTAATATTTGAGCAGCTGGCACAGTAGCTGTCAATGCATGACCCTCATGATTTAATTCTATTTTAATGGCTAAATGTAAAGTCTTTTAAAATAAAAAAACAGAGTATTTAATATCCATTAATAGTTATTTTTATATAATGCATTCACTCACATTATTTTTCTTAGCAATTTTGTATTTTAACAATATTTACCAAATTAACATATAATTTGCATATGTCAATCTCACATTTGAAGTTAGCAAAGGTTAGAAATGAATTTGTCAAAGAATTTTTCAACCTGAGTTCTGGATTATCTTTTCTAAAAAATATTTTATTATATTTACTTGTCTGTATATGTATTTTGTTTGTATACATGTATTGTTTGTGCATGTGTGTATATATGTGTGTTTATATGTATGTATGTGTGTACATATTTGTATATGTATGTGTGTATATGGGTATTTGTGTATATATGTGTGTGCACCTATCTGTGAATATATGTATATGAGTGTTTGTATGTGTATTGTATATGTATGTGTATATTGTGTGTATGTGTGTGCATGTGTGTATTATGTAAGTAAGTGTGTTTGAGTATATTGTGTGTATATGTGTGTGTTTGTGTGTATGTGCCCACGTGTAGGTTAGAGGTCAATATGGGAGAGATAGTTCTCTCCTTCTACCTCATGGATCCTTGGACTGAACTTGGGTTGTCAGGCTTACAAACAAGTGTATTTACCTGTATTGAGCTATCATGCCAGCCCCTGGGTTTTCTTTTAATGTTAGCAGACACAACATTCCCTTTGACCTAAATTAAGATTTAGTTCTTTTAAATGATTCAAGAAAGGCTGGCTTTTTTGTTTGTTTGTTTGTTATCTGCATGTTCACTTGAGGGCTGCCTCACGTAAGTAGGAACCACCCCTGAATGGCTTCATGTCAAGTTCATGCTAGTGTCAGTATAGCAAAGAAAGATGAAAATACATAACGATGCAATCTGGGTGAGCCTACTTGGTTCAGGGACTTTTCTTTATTAGGCTCTAAAGAAATTGGTACATTAGTTTGTTTTTCCTCAGCAGTATGAGGACCAAAAGGGACTTAAAGTAGGAGTCAGGATCAGAACAAAGTCATCATGTAAAATTACTGAATGTATAGGATGCATTCCTCATAGTATCGGGGTATTTGGTAACTATTTCAACCTCAGTATTTTATGGGTTTGCTTTTATTTGACTCCTACAGCTCAGTTTTAAAGATGGAGAAAATAAGGTCTGGAGAAGTTAAGTCATCTGAATAAGGTCCCAGAGTGACACCACAGCCTAGAGGTTGGGGCTCAGCTCCTTTCTCCTACTGTGGGGAATGACAGCCTGCCCCCTAGACCATGAGCCACTTAATGGAATAACCCACGTGCAGCTTACTACAGCTAGTTGAAGCACCTTTAGTAGTAAACACAGTGTGTAGTTGAGACAGCAGGAAGCAGGGCGTGAGAGCTTCTAGCCAACGTGTGAAATGCTGGTTATTACAGAAACTAAAAACTGAATTTCATCAACATGTAATCTAGTAAAGTGCGTAAGTTATAAAAGTGAAAACACACAGTGCCTTGACTATTTCTCTGTTTTCATTACCTAGCATCACCATGCCAGGGTGGGTAATTTCACATTTCATGCCTATTCTAGGTGAACATTTCAACAATTACCAGTCTAGTTCTACGCACATTATTATACATAAAGTGTATATTCCATTCTTTACTGCTTACTACTCACACAAACTCACAACTATTACACATGTTTATTTAATACTCATTGCACACCAAATGTATTTGTAGCCACTTATATAAGAATGACTTCCATAAGAACTATGTTGTTTATACTATTTTAATTAATATGATACAGATATATAAATATAATTAATTCCATTCCACAGAAGTAAAGGTCCCTAAGACTTAAAGTTGTTCATTCTCTTCCTCAAAGTCAAGCAAATAGGAAATGGCAAAGCTCAATCTGATTCAACATGGTATGAATGAATACTTTAGGACGCCATGGCTCTAGGGACTCAGTGTAGTGATAGCTCAGAACAGGGTTATTATTGAGGGAAAAACCATCTCAGCATGCTACTTACTTTTCTGTTTTACAAAAGCCAGCTTCCTTTGAATGAGTTATCAACACATCCATCTGATTGCAAGTTGAAAATCTATAGTATGGAATAGTGATATGCAGCCTGGAATATAAGAGGGACGGAGAGAGAAAACAGCCAAATGAGTGGTGACATAACACAGCTACCTTACTGAAGGAAAATACTTCCAGGGCACTTGCACTTCAGGCAAGCAATAGTCACTACATTCCAAGATCACCATTTTCCAAGTAATCCCTGTACTCGGGAGAGTGGGGCAGAGGAATTGTGGATTTGAAGTCAGCTAGGGGATACAGAGAGAAGCTATTCAAACTTTTTCTTTAGATTATATTTTTCATTTGAAAATAAAAATAAGAGCAAAGTGAGCTGCCTTGACTTTTTAGTTGGTTATACCAAGGAACACACAACCTGACACCTTGCAGTGTAGAACCAAGGTCATTAAAGAGGAAATGCTAGAAGAGCTTGAATGACGGAACATAATTTTCATTATTTCTCAACAAGTGATTTTTTAGATTGGTAGCACAGGAACCAGAATGCCAAGATATCATACAAAGTTAATGAGAGAACAAGGGTTTTTCTTGTTCATGTCACAATCTGATGCAAGTTGGACACTGGGGAATCCAGGAATCTGGTTTCTTTCAGTTTATAATGACCCTCTTCTAGAGAGTTCTTCATCTCTACCCAAGGACTGGTAGAGAATATGTTCTGAGCTGCCTGAGATCAACTTTTCTTCACACATAGATTTCCGCCACATGGTCACAACCTAATGGGCCGAGAGATTGGGAAACATAGGAAAATGCATGGATGGTTTGTGCCGGAGATGGGCGCCCCCATGTTCCCTGCAACCAAGAAAGCTTTCTTTCTTTGTCTTACACACTCCTATTCTGCTCTTTAATCAGTATAGATGTTTATCTCCTAAGCGCACCAGAAGTGAAGAAACACTCTTTAAGAAGGTACTTATTCTTCTTAATGGCATGTTTGAGACGTCACTATTTGAAATCAGATTGACAGAGAATAGACAATACACTTGTACAGCTTTACTTGTGGAATGTTCTCTTAAAAGCCTGTCAAAGTCCTCATCATGTTCCCATTTTGGCATTTTAAATCAGGGAAATCTAGAAGAAATCTACCATGACAGTTTTATAGTTCCACCAATAAGCTTCTCTTAATGTAACTCTTCTCTGTATCATATGTAAATTTCTAGACCCTTAATTGGCAATGTTGAAGATTGTTTTAATAGAGAATATAACATTTATTTATTTTGGGGGGTACTTGAAAATTGTCTCTTTGGAACTGCCGAGACTCAATGTAAAATTTGGCCTGGAATGTGAGGTCTTCAGCAGGTGCTCCCTTGACCAGCTAAATAATCATTAAGTATTCAAATGGGCTTCTGGGGCTCACTTCTAATCTTTGCCTCAAAATGTACACCAAACACAATTAAAGCATAGAGAATAGATTATGTGGACTAAGGGAGCCCTGAAACATTATGTTGTAATTTCAAGCTAAAACTGAAAAAATTCCAGGCAAACATTTGTTTACCCTCTGAAGGCTTCTCTTGTCACAGATCTGTTCCCTTCTCTCTGGTATTGTGTTTATGTTCATGTTCTGCTGTCGTAGCTTTGGAGGGGGGAGAGGGGAAGACATGGTGAAGTATTTTAAGTGTATACAAGAGGAAGAAAAGATAGACATTTTTCTCCAAGTAGATTCCTAATAAATATATCTGAGGGAATAGAGCTTCATCATTGTAGGGAATATTCACCATAAATAACTGCAGGAGAAGAACCATCCAGCTTTCACAATTAGGTCATCATACATAAAAAGTTTCTCCTTGATTTTAAGTTAAGGTAATGTAGGAAATTATTCTCCAAACTTATTTCAACTTGGCTTTCACACTTTTAATATTTTTTCTCTTTTAGTATAATAAAGAAAAAATAACAACAAGGAGGGAGGCTCTTTTGAACTGGCAAAGTTCATACCATCCACTTTTCTCCCCCACTTTCCTCTTGATGGTAGTTGCTATTTTTCAATTTACTTTTTTAGTGCCCTGAACACATGAGGTGAAAAGGTAAAAAAACTCTGGCATGATGTTTGAAAGCCAAGAACTTGCAAAGTTTGCTCAAGAAAAATGAGCTTTACTTTTAAAATAACCTCTTCTCCTTCACTTTGTTTCAATGAAAAATTATCTTCTCCTAAAATATCCTTTTCCTAATATAGAACTCAAGATTTTGTTGTTTGGTCAGCCCCTAGCCATAGCACTGCTCTGCAGAATTTCACTGGGTTTTATTCTCCTTCTGCAAACAAGCGGCACCAAGATATAAGGATGAAATGTAATGGAAATTCACTTCCAATCAGGGAGCAGCAGAAAGAAACGTTAGATTTTACAGAGTGGCTCATGTTTCCTCAGGTGCGGTTGAGTTAAACAGAGAATGAAATAGCCTAGAGGAAAACGTGAGCCACGGGAACAGGGAGAATGTGGATGGCAAGAACATGAGGAAGAGTGAGGCAGTCAGAAGGATGTAGCTGCAATGATGTCCATTGAGATCTTAGATCTAGTCTGTGCAAGGTACCTCTTTTAGCTTTTCAGTGTGAACTCCACGTTTTTCTTTAGTGATGTCTGGATCATTTTTCTTCTAAACAAAAGACCTGGAATTAGCTCTGCGTCAGTTCCCATGGCTGCATGAATACCTTATAAAAGAGCTTGATGAAAACAAAACCAAAAACGTTTCTTTGTCTTTTTGGCTTTTAGAGGTTTCTACCCCAGGATCAGAGAGGCTTTTAGGCCTTTCCTGGGGGGTTGCCAGGAGGCAATGGCGGGAACACACAGGAGACCAAAGCTGCTCTCCTTCTGCCTGAGAAGAAAAAGCAAGAAAGGGAATTCCCTTAGAAGGCATGATCAGCGGTGCAGAGATCTCTTACTGAGCTTCCATTTCTTAACGTTATCTCCACATCCATGTGCATCAAGCTTCTGCTAAGTGACTAACACACAAGTCTCTGGGAACATTCGAGATGTGAACTACATCATGCTTTCCTAAGAAAAGAGACGCTTTAAATTTGTTTTTCTTTTGTGTTTTTTTGTTTGTTTGTTTGTTTGTTTGGCTCCCTAGTTCTCTTAATTTGATATCTCAGTTTTGTTCTGTTACAATTCAGTATTAAAGGAGGGCTTTGAAGAGGAAGTACTTGTGAATTCACCTCAGTGCGTGCTAGTACTTTATCTCTAAGGCCTCGCCCTTCTTCCTACAGTTATGTCACTTGTTGCTCTTACAGCTTTCCAACAGTTCTTATCCAGCTCATAAAAATACTACTTGGGAGATAAGAATAGTAGCTGCTTTGTAATATTGAGCTGTCAGTACAGTTGGTCTTAATGTCTTTTATATGATCATTTGTGTAAAAGATAAGAAAGTATGGGAGAGGTAGCTTTACAAGGAGTTGCTAAATGTCATGTAAATAAACACTTTCAATGTGTCATAATAATAGTGTATTTAAAAATACTTAAATAAAAATAAAGGCAAAAAAAATCTAGGCCCTAGAGAGATGGCTTGGTGTTTAGGTGCTCTTCCTGCTCTTACAGAGGACCAGAATTCAATTCCTACTACCCATGCCAGGCAACTCACAGCCACCTGTAATTCTAGTTCTGGGGATCCTGTGCCCTCTTCTGGCCTCCACTGGTACCACACTCGTGTGCACATATATACATACAGATACTTATACATAAACACAGAAATGTTTTAAAAATTTTAAAAATAATTGAAAAATACCTAAAATGTATTCATATGTGAACTGTGTCAACACAAGGGGAAAAAGTGACATAAAGTTCTTGCCATTTTAAAACACTCAGATGCCTTAACTGTCAAGAGTTTGTGTATACTACTTACTTTCCTATTGCTTTCAGTTTTCGTTTAATAGCCGTAACAGAAATAAGCCACATGTTTTTCATCAGGTATATAATGAAAACTTAACAGTAGTGTAAGATAAACATATTAAAGCAACTATTTAGTTACAGCTAAGTAGTTGCATTTTATTTAATATTAAAAGCAATCTAATTTGTGTAACCTGTGTGCTATTGTTGGCCATTTTGGTAATTTTGGTTGTAGATAATCTTGGGCTGTTAAAAAAAATGCTTCAGTGAGTCACTTTCCATGCATCCCACTTCCTTGTACGCGAGTGCATCTGTTGAAGGTGGTGTAACTCTGAGCACACGCGTCTTTACCATAAATAACTGTAGCCTGTTTCTCCTCTGGATATATACCAATGATATAGGAGCACCTTATTTTACAGTAACATCTCCAAAAGTGTTGACCAGATGTCAAGTGCTCTCCATGCTAAATAAAAATGGTGCTGCTTGCTGGCTTTGTTCAGCATTTCTCATACTGAATGTGTAGTTGAAGCATCTTTTTATATGTCCAAGTCACTTTTTTTTTTTTTAATGAAAACTATCTACTGTGTTATTGGCTCCCCCCTTTCATGTGTTAATAGATTTGGAATTTTAGTTCTTAATATATGACAGAAGAGAAAGTGGTTTTTTTTCTTTTTTGCCTGTTTATTTGTCTTTTGAATTTGAGGGAGGCATGGGGTGGTGTTTTATATAATATTGGTTTAGCTACTTAGTGTTTTAGGGCTGTGAAGATAAATTATGACCATAGCAATTCCTGTACAGGAAAACATTTAACTGGGCTCACAGAGGTGTAGTCCGTTGTCATCGTAGTGGGAAACATGCTGCAGGTAGTCATACTTGGTGCTGGAGAAGGAGCTGAAAGTTCCACATCTTGATCGACAGGCAGCAGAAGGAGACTGTGTGCCACACTGGCAGTATCTTGAGCATATAAATCCTCAGAGCCCACCCCCCAGTGACACACTTCATCCAACAAGGTTACATCTTCTCCAGCAATGCCTCATCTTCTAACAGTGCCGCTCCCCACGGTCAAGCATTCAAACACATGAATCTGTGGAGGATATTCCTATATAAAATCATCACAGACATTAAACATACAATAACAGTTACAATTTTTCCTTCTGTAGATTAGAGATAATTTAAAATAAAATCTGGGGTACTTTTCTGTACAGGGTTAAAAAGCATTTTCTTAATTTTTTTCTTTTAGTATTTTTGAACCTTAATTTTTTTCTACATTCAAACTCTGGACTATAAAACTTGTATTTGATAATCAGGGAGAAGGACAGATCTATCTCAACATTATTTAATTGCATTGTTAGGTGTATTTCCCAATAAATTACAATTTACATTGGCACTATTTTTATAGTTTCATTAATCTTAGTTTTAAATGTTTTATTTAACAGTGAAATTTACTATGCCCCAATACCAGACATGGCCTTGATTCAAAGTGACAAGAACAATACACGACCCTCACAGTCTCATGTACGCAAGATGGTGAAGGCAGCCCTCAAATAGATGAGTCCTGTGGTCTCAGACAGCAAAGTCCACAATTACACTGTAGAAAACTCGCTGCTTGCTTCAGGTTTCTAGAATAGGCAATGGTCAAGCTGCTAAGCATTTTTCTAATCCTAGCCCTGAATCAGCCACACGATTTTGGTTGTCTCAATGCTAATATACTTGGCCACTATGTCAATGTCCTACATTTGCCTAGAATGGTTGACTGATCTCTGAGGGAGCTGCTGTGGAAACACTGTTTAGATGAGTATTTACCTATTCAGATGAGAGACCGATAGAATGGGTCAAGTCTACCCTGTTCACTCATGATACTGATGGGTGTCAGGAATTGACAACCATTGTTGCCATCATGCAGGAAAATTAAATCCATCCCTCCATACCAGTTTCAAAGGTGTTTCCTGCTTTTCAGAACAGTAATTGTTTCAAAACTGAGTTCAAACTGATTCTGTTAAAATCTACTTTAAGAAGAGGACTAGAAACCACCAGGTCTAATGGTATGTGACTGTGGTGTGCATGTAATGTGTTGTGTGTTGTGTATGTGCATGTAGTGTGCTTATGTGTATGTGTGCACGGTGTGTGATGTGTGCTATGTGAGTGTCCATGTGTGTCAAAGTTTTGTGTTGTGATCTTGGCTGTTCTTACTAAAGCTGTCTTGATTTACAAAGACCAAGACTGCTGCCCTGGAGTGGTCCCATTTGCTTTTCTCCACATGCTTTACTTAGAGATCAATAAAGCCATTTCATCAAGAGAGTGGTATGCGGCACAGTGCAACCTGGAGCCCTAGCACAGTCAGAAGCACAGATTTTGAGATAAATACATCATATTCAAGATTGGATAAAAGTTCATATATAAACTTCATTTCTCTCCTCCAAATTATGGTCCTGGCTCCCTTTTCTGACCACACTCCTATGGTAAGTTCCCAATAATTTGCACCTGTGAAATCTTAACTCTGCCTGCCTCTTTCTTTAGTCTCACACAGTCTTCTTTCTACAGTGAACAGTTTTTATCATTTTTACAGAAGTGAAAGAAAGCATTCTCTTTTCAGGACACCTACTGTCCCCTCCTCAAGTTACATAAAATGTCTTACTATTAAGAACCACAAAGCCTGCAAGACTCCTGGTAGTATATCAGGGGCTTACCACCTCCCTTTGCTATCCAAGGGATTGAATGTCATACTCATGAGATTGTTGTACTCATGAGAGTGAATGTTTTGCTCATCTTCTAAGAAATGATATAAACTCCGTGGAACTGTAACTCTTAAACATTAATGTATAGAAGGTTTCTCTGGGCTTATATGGTTTGGCTCTATTACAGATTCAAAACCCTAGCCCCACAGATTCAAGATACAAGTCATATGAGATGAGGCCTGACAAAGTTGTAATTTAAAAGAAAAGTATATTCCATGGTTGATGTGTGATGTCCTTGAACTACACTTCACAGAAAACTTCATAGACATAGAACAGTATATAATTTTTGCTAATTTCCCCCTGCCTTCACCATGTGGCTGTATGCAGGACAAAGTGCGTTCATTTAATGTGCTCTTACTTTATCATTTGAACAAGGTTTTGATTAGTCAACCATTTTTTTTGTGTGTTGAAAATAATCTTTTTTCATACAGTATATTCTGATCATAGTTTCTGGTTCCCAACTCTCCCCAGATCAACCTCCCACTCATCCAACTCCAAGCCTTATTTGACTTTAGAACTCCTATAACTGTTAAACACCTTCAGCAAAGTGGCCGGATACAAAATTAACTCAAAAAAATCAGTAGGCCTTCTGTATACAAAAGACAAAAGGGCTGAGAAAGAATTTAGGGAAACAACACCCTTCACAATAGCCACAAATGACATAAAGTACCTTGGTGTAACCCTAACCAAGCAAGTCAAAGAATTGTATGAAAATAATTTCAAGTCTCTGAAGAAAGAAATAGAAGAAGATATCAGAAGACGGAAAGATTTCCCATGCTCATGGCTTGGCAGGATTAACATAGTAAAAATGACCATTTTACCAAAAGCAATCTACAGATTCAATGCAATTCCCATCAAATTACCAACACAATTCTTTACAGACCCAGAAAGAAAAATTCTCAACTTCATATGGAATAACAAGAAGCCCAGAATTGCTAAAACAATCCTCTACAATAAAAGATCTTCTGGAGGTATCTCCGTCCCTGATCTTAGGCTGTACTATAGAGCAACAGTTATAAAAACTGCATGGTACTGGCATAGAAACAGAATGGTGGATCAATAGAACTGAATAGAAGACCCAGAAATAAACCCACATACTGATCTTTGACAAAGATGCCAAAACCATACAATGGAAAAAAGATAGCATCTTCAACAAATGGTGCTGGTCCAACTGGATATCTACATGTAGAAAAATGCAAATAGATCCATACTTATCACCCTGCACAAAACTAAAGTCCAAGTGGATCAAAGACCTCAACATAAAACCAGACACATTAAATCAGCTTGAAAAAAAAGTGGGGAATACCCTAGAACTCATTGGTACAGGAGACAACTTCCTGAAGAGATCACCAACAGCACAGGCTCTAAGAGCAATAATCAATAAATGGGACCTCATGAAACTGAAAAGCTTCTGTAAAGCAAAGGACACCGTCATCAAAACAAAGTGACTGCCTACAGATTGGGAAAGAATCTTCACCAACCCTTTATCTGACAGAGGAAAAATATCCAGTATATATAAAGAACTAAAGAAGCTGAAAAGCAGCAAACAAAGAAATCCAATTAAAAATGGGGAACAGAGCTAAACAGAGAATTCTCAATAGAGGAATATCGAATGGCAGAGAAACACTTAAAGAAATGCTCAACGTCATTAGCCATTAGGGAAATGCAAATCAAAACAACCCTGAGATTTCACTTGACACCCATCAGAATGGCCAAGATCAAAAACTCAAGTGACAACACATGCTGGAGAGGTTGTGGAGAAAGGGGAACCCTCCTCCATTGATGGTGGGAATGTAAACTTGTACAACCACTCCAGAAATCAATCTGGCCCTTTCTCAGACAACTAGGAATAGTGCTTCCTCAAGATCTAGCCATACCACTCCTAGGCATATATACAGAGGCTCAAGTACACAATAAGGACATTTGCTCAACCATGTTTGTAGCAGCTTTATTTGTAATAGCCGGAAGCTGGGAAACAACCCAGATGCCCCTCAGTTGAGGAATGGATACAGAAATTGTGATACATTTATACAATGGAATATTACTCAGCAATGAAAAACAAGGAAATCATGAAATTTGCAGGTAAATGGTGGGAACTGGAAAGGATCATCCTGAGTGAGCTATCCCAGAAACAGAAAGACACACACGGTATATACTCACTCATATAAACATATAATATAGGATAAACCTACTAAAATCTCTACATTTAAAGAAACTAATCAAGAGGGAGGACTCTGACTAAAATGCTCAATCCCCATCCTGAAAGGCAAAGAGGATGGACATCAGAAGGAGAAGAAAACAGGAAACAAGTTAGGAACCTGCCACAGAGAGCCTCTGAAAGGCTCTGCCCTGAAGACTATCAAAGCAGATGCTGAGACTTATGGCCAACTGTTGGGCAGAGTGCAGGAAATGTTTTGAAAGAAGTGGGAAATAGTAAGATCTGGTGAGGACAGGAACTCCGCAAGGAGAGCAACAGAACCAGAAAATTTGAACACAGGGGTCTTTCCAGAGACTCATACTCCATCCAAGTACCATGCATGGAGATAACCTAGAACCCCTGCACAGATGTAGCCCATGGCAGTTCAGTGTCCAAGTGGGTTCCATAGTAATGGGAAGAGGGACTGCCTCTGACATAATCTGATTGGCCTGCTCTTTGATCACCTCCCCCTGAGGGGGGAGCAGCCTTACCAGGCCACAGAAGATGACAATGCAGCCACTCCTGATGAGATTTGGTAGACTAAGATCAGAAGGAAGGAGAAGAGGACCTCCCCTATCAGTGGACTTGGGGAGGGGCATGCATGAAGAAGGGGGAGGGAAGGTGGGATTAGGAGTGGGGAGAAGGGTTTATGGGTGGGATACAAAGTGAATAAAGTGTAACTAAAAACAGTTAAAAAAAGAAAACAAACATGAAATCAAAAAGAAAAAACCAACAGAAAATTTTAAATTAAAAAAATAACAATGAGAAAGCACAATACACACACATATATACACAAACCAACACATTAAGAACACAAATTAGAAACCGTAATACACCAAGATAAGACTAGTAAGACAAAAAAAAAAGCCTCAATAAAGTGATAAGTGACAAAAATCTACAAAAATATTATTGATTTCACTTTGTGTTGGCAGTCTACTTCTGGAGATGGGGCCTGCCCTTAAGTGTGGTTGATACAGCCAGTGAAATTCACTGGAGAAAACTAAGTTTTCTTTGCAAGTGATGTCGATTGGTCAGAGCTTCTTGGTTAGGGGTGGGAGCTCATATCCACTTCCCTTTCTCGGTGTACAGGCCCTGTGGATGCTGTCACAGTCTCTGAGATCATGTGTGCATAAATGATTTTTTATTAACACTATATTTTCAATTTCGTTGCTCAGTTATTTTTGCTTTTACATCTATCACTGAAAATACATCGGTTTTCTTGTTGCTGTTTTTCACTGTGCTTCTTGACATCAGTTTCTTCCTTCCACTAATAATTACTCCCTTCACTTTATCTGGGCACCTCTTCATTCCCCTCAATCTTGTACTCCAGCGAGAGTTCATTGCTCCCTGAATTGAAGCAGAATTATGGGAAATGTCTAGTCAATCAGACCTCTCATTTTCCTGGCCATGGCAATTTGTTCAGAGATAAGGAAATGACCGAGTAAGAAGCAGAACACCATTAATAATGCTGCATTGGAGGTTCTGGAGTGTATCTGCACTTATACTGGGGATAAAAAAAATGGTAGAAAATGGATTTATCTTGCCTTAACAGAGTGCCTGGAAACAAAGTACACCATTGGAAGAGAGAAGAACCCAGAAATGCAAAGAAAATCTTTGAACCTTTGGACCTTTTCTGAGTTTCCAACCCAGCTAGACCAGCAAGCTTACACTTTCCAATTGGTCAATTTTCATTCTCCCCCAACATATTTTGAGTTAGATTTTCTATCACTTGTACTCAAAAAACCCTATCAAGATATGAACCAGTGACTAATAAATAGTCTGAAATATATTCCACTGAGTATTATTTTGTTGATACATCTTGACACCTATTTCATATATGTATAAATGCATGAGTTATATTTCATGTTATATATAATATGTATATATATGCATATTTTACATACACATATACGCATCACTCTATTTTTATTGTTATAGGAACAGCTTTAGAGGAAGGGATTTACTCTTTTAATTCTTTATCCCCAGAAATAGGTATCAGAACATACTGAAAATTTAGGTACCCAACTAGGATTTATTGAATAAAGTTTAAAATGTTGAGGTTTTATAACTTCCCAGAGATATTTTTGTGTTTGCATATGAGCTAGATGAGTAATGATGACACCTGTCCTTTCATGATGTATCTAGGATAGATATTCTTATCTTTTCTTCTTGGGTGTTTACTGTCTTTTGTCATTCTAATCACTAAAATCACCATCTGATTCTTCATTTTTATTTTTGTTTCAAGGAGTCAGTCCTTTTCTCTTCGATTTATATCACACAGCCACCTGTGTTTGTTACTTATTCATTTTTCATCTTTGATGATGTTATATAGTTTCTCTTTTTTTAAATAGCAATTTAGAGTCATCCAGGCTGTTTTCTATCAGCATGCCATCCTCTTAGAAAGATTAGGATGACAAAATTTCCTGACACCTGGGGATCGATATTCAACATCTGTATTTTAATGTATCTCTAAGACTGTTTCCTCTATCAGAAGATACCAAGGGGGAGGGAACTAAGTAAGCCTATTCCCTACAAATCATTCCAAGGATTGAGGAAACACACAGATCATCTGCCATTCTGCAACCATATAATCACTGAAAGTACATCAAATGGGCATTATCTTTGAGTTCTGAGGAAGATGCTATAACAAATACTGGATGAGATACATACAATCCTGCACTTGGGAACAGTGGTGATGGAGGGGAACATCATAAAAAAAAAAAAGCAACCCCCCCCACCTGCTCAAAAAAATAAAAAAACACCTGATGCAAAGCAATGTGACAAATTGCTTTTTGAGTGAGTAGGGCATGATGACACTTGACTTGGGCTGGGCTGATTCTGTCGACATTGAATGGAGAGTAATGATTTTAAAGATGAGAACATGATACTCAAATGGAAGGAGCCACACTAGTGTGTGATTGCCTCTGCAATTGAGTCAGTACCCCATGTCCTGCAGGAATCTGCCTGGATAAGCAACCTGACACCAACGAGAGTGGAAGAGAGGAGATGTCACCAGTGCACAGAAGCCAGGATGACCCCTGAAAGGCTTCCATGCCAGGTCTAGTTTGTACTCTTGTTTTATACTCTGAAATCACAACATGGAACAGGAAAGCAAGCAAGATTTTTTCAGAGTTTATAGATGAGTTCATGGCAGTCAGCAGGTTAAGGGCAATGACCCATTGTTTCACCTATTACTGTAGGTCATTCTGGTCCAGGTAGCAAGTGAAGTCACGCTTGGCAAATAGGCAGTACAAGCAGCACTTTAAGTAAATTACCAAACACATCAATAAATGCATATTTAATAATAATTTTTTACCTTATTCTGCTTTACTCTCTCCACCTCCATAACACCTTATGAATTTATCTTGTGGAAATGGATTGTTTATTTTCAGAGTATCATCTGTATTGCATGCCTTTGGTTTCTCATTTATATCTTTAGCTTTAATTCCTTTTAATAACTTTTTTGGCATGTTCTCATACTATTCCTGTTTAGAAAAAAAATAATATTTTTAGTTTTAAACCATGTATTTCTTTCTATCAGTCAAGTCTAATTCTCTTGGATATTTTATAGGACAATTGTTATCAGTGAATCTATTTCATTCTGAAGACTGACTGTGTTTTCGTGAATAATACTTATGTCTTGATCAGAGTGGAGAGCTGGCTATGTTGAATTTGATAGATGCCTACTACAGCAGCATCAGTGGGCATGGATTCTGTCAGGGCCATTTCTCACAGGAACAGTAAAAGTACAGGAGTTCTCTTAATTTTTGAATCTAAAGGGGTTGTAAGTATTGCCAGAACTTGCTTTCTGGGAGCACATCTAAGTCAGGGGCTAAAAATACCAGTCTGCAACTGTCTCCTCGGCCTTGAGTCTAAATACCTTTGGGGCAGGTGACGTGGAACTACTTACTGCTCTCTTAACAGGAACTACTTTTAGTCTGGTAGAGCCCTTTTCATTTTCCACACATTAGGCTTTTCCTATCCTGATCGGTTAAACAGAACCAGTTAAACCATATCTCTTTTGTGTTGCTCTAGTCAGGTTTTGGTTATTCATTCGTCCTCCAATATAAGAAACCTTCATGTAGCATATCCAGCAAGGTTGACCTCGGTAAAGGAGCTCATGACTGGCATTATACAATATAATGCCGTGGCTTATACAATAACCTCATGCTAAGCAGGAGGGTGCAACTGGAGAAAAGAGGGTAATTTTAAAACAGGGCCTGGAGCACTCCAGAGGCACTTCTCTTCATCTCTAGACATCAGAGACACAGATGGAGAAACGAGAAGATTAAGAGAAAAAGTTAAATTAAATCTCTATGAGACATACAGAACCATGCAGTAGATCAAACTGTCGATTAGAGCAGAACGTTTGAAATTCGCTGCGAACCCTGTAGTTGAGTGAAGCTTCAGGGCAAAGCAGTCTGCTATGGCATCACATCATGCTTTAAGTTGTTCACTGAGTGGGGAAATATCTTGGAAGACACTGTGGGTGAGTGAACAGGGTCAGGGCATGACTGCCCTCCAGGAGGCCACATGTGCAGACACAGAGCCTAGACGACCGACCGCAGTCAGAGCATGATGGTTACTACAGCAGGAGAGATCTGTGGGAACCCGGAAATGCTCAGGTGAGGGATTCTGCCTGACGTCTAAAAAGGCGATGATCCAGAAAAGGATTCTCAAAGCACATCTTTCAAGAAGCAGTTCTTACCGGATCACAGCTGCTTTTCTTGACATTTTTTTGTTTTTTAAACAAAAACTTAAGGCCAATAAGAGAAAACAGCATACTGTGTTGTCTCTTATGTTATCCGGGAAGAGCGGTCTGCATTCTGGCTGCTCCTGACCGCTGTGGCATACGCCCACAGCAGTTTCCTGGTGCTCACCACGGCCAGAATCCTGGCTGGTATCTTTTTGCGCGTATCGCAGCCTGTCAGTCAGCCTCCAGTCACCTGTGCTCTTTCCATTGTTTCTGTTCCCAGTAAAAAAAAATGGCTTTTCTTTCTTTCAGAATGAGTGTGAAGACACGGAGAAAATGAAGCCAGGTGCACGTCCACAAAGGTCCGGAAAGCGAGCAGGCAGATGAAACCTCTCAGCCCCTCTTGTAAGTTTCCCAAGAGGAAAATGCCACCGCTGACATGAATAGCAGAGGCCGAACAATGCTTCGTGAAGGAGATGAACAGGCCCCTAGTCTCTGTTGACTGCTCTCACTCCTCTGAGATCAGTGACTGATCTCACAGCGCAAGGTCACAAGGCTAACGCAGCACCTGCAGGCAGGGAGGGCCGGACCCAGTCTTCAAAAGGAGCTTTTGCGTAATTGATGCTCATTAGCGTTTGAGCCTTATGCATCCTTTCACGGAAGGGCAGGTGGGGGCTCCGTCACTGTCAAGGGCATGATGCCAAGAACAAGTTCAGAATTCTTTGTATCGATAAGACATACGGCCACAGAGTCCCAGGTGCTGTATGGGGGTTGTTTATAAAGAATACATCGTCAGAAATGAAGCATGAACATCCTAAGAAACGTCTCGCACTGGATAATGTGATGGTCACAAGTCAGGTGAATGACAAATGCCACCCAGTGCTGAGGGCTGAAATTCTTGAGTAGGGAACTGTGATTTGTGCCTGAGCCGTTGAACTGCGCTGTTGGGTCTCAGGTTGCCTGTGGGATGTCACAGGGTGCCATCTGTACTCCGAGAGAGGGCAGCAACAGCGCTGGGGACCTTGGGACCCCCTAGAGATGTGCTTCCAAGAACATTGATTTGCTTTCTCCTTACTTAAGGGAGGAGGGGCTCTGTGAGGAGAGTGAAGGAAAGAGAAGGAATGACCAGGAAATCACCCTCCCTCCTCCCAGCTTGAAAGCAAAGCACGCCTGGCTTTAGCTGAAGGTCGGAGCCAGTGTGGGTATATCTCTTGACAGTACCCACTATTTTTTTGTTTTATTTTGTTTTGGAAAGGAGGTTAAAAATGTTATGTTTTTCTGGCTTCAATCCATCTTTCCCACCTCATCCTCCATTGGCTTTCAACTTAATGGCTTTTAAAGGTCACTTATATATCAAAATAGCATTGAGGAAGCATAGTGATAGACTATGCTCATATTTACAGTTTTATTCCTGACCTTATTTTTGATTTATACAAATATCCCTTAACCCAAACTATTGATCAGAAAAGTGAGTTCTTCCTATTCATTCATATATCAGACCGATATTTAACCAAGATTTCAACAGAGATGCAGTCTTCTCTGGTATCACATTTTCCTCAATGCTTATCCAGATATTCTAGACATTAAGATATCGGTTATCTAGATAATCTAGGTCACTGATTCCAGTGAAGGCTCTATAAGGCTCTCCTCATTTCTGGTCCTTCATATGCATGCTGTATTGTTTTTCCTAGATGCTGTTTTGTACAATGGATTTCAAGTAATTAAATTAGAGGCAGTGTTGTAATTTTCTTCAAAGTTCTCATGTTTGAATTCTTTAAGATCTTTCCTTTTGTTTTTGCACCTGTGAACTTATCATTGTCATAAAGTGCAGAAAACACTTCTCTATTACTTCTTCAATAGTAACATCACTCGCTCTCCCCAGTCAGGGATTCTAAGTGCACATTTACAAAATACGTCAGAGATTGTGGGTGCCTTTTTTTTTTCTCTTCTCTCTCAATACATTTTTTTTTGACAGTTAGCATTGCTAGGTCTTTAAACTCACTAATATTTATGTAACCTCATCTGCCAGACATTGCAGAGTTTGTGTCTAGGAATTCTATTTGTATATATATATTTTCACATCTTCTGTGTATCTTTTATGATTGTGTATTAATCTACCTTTTTAATATTTAAGGATTATATAGTATAATATAACAGTTATAATTTTTCTATATTCTTACCTACAAATTTTAATGTATATGATTTATGAACATGTTTCTATAAATCATTTCATATTTATTTGCATGTATGATAATATTTACTGGATTTCAATATTAATTTATTTTTTCTAAGTATTGATTAGTTCTTTAATAACCAGGAGCCTAGCTGACTGGGTGTGCAGCTAAAGCACTTGGAAATGTTGATTCGGTTTTGAGATTCACTTTTCTGCTTTGCTAACTGGTAGCTTTAGTTAGCAAAAGTTCTGTTCCTGAGAGGCAACATTTCTGAAGATGCTACCCTCTGTTTCCTGAAAACCCTTTGCTCATAGTAGTGGATGGTCAATTGCCCTTGGTCTCCTGAAGTTTTCCAGTTGCCTTGGCAACTCTCCCCAGCCTGGAGTAGTTTGTTTACAAACATCTTGGGGAACATTTTTGGCTGAGCCTTTGAGAAAGTTTATATGTTTCCAGATATTTCTTTCTAGAACCCCAGCCTGGGAATTCTAGCTACCTTGCCTTCTAAGAGTCTTCTCCCTTGTTCTCTCAATTTTTCACCTATTCACAAGTTACCTAGGTTCTCATGCAGACTGAATCATAATTACTGGAGATGAAACAAAAAATTCTACAACTTCATAAGCGCTTCATAAATGCTATGGTGTCTGAGAGCTACAGTCCCAAGGAAGCCTTTCTTGAAGTCTAGCAGCCTCAGCAGGCCACTGAGCATTAATGTTGTCTCTAAGTTTTCTTGGGATGCAGCATTGTTCGTGGCATCCTCACTGTTCTGATGCACCCACAGCTGCTTTCCAGAAGTCCACAATCCACTGTCACACACATGCTGGGTCAGGAGGAGGAAACACTTAGCTTTGAGCTCAAGAGACTCAAGTCCTAGACTGAGCAGGGCTGACTTCTCCAAATCATTGTGTCTGTTTCTTTATCTACCCAATGAATGATAACTAAATCACCTTGATAGGTCATTAGAAGGTTCAGTTTACTCAGGAATAAATGTGTGCACATAAATTCAAAATCTCCTTTCTTTTCTTGCATCTTTTTCCCTTTCTCTTCTACCCCAATAGTATGTGAGGGCTTATTCTATTTTTTTGCCATTTATACTGTACCTCACTTATTGAGTTACTTTTATTTTTAATTTGATATCATGTTTTTCTAAGGTCTTTGTTTCTTGTGAAGATATATGAATACTTACACACACACACACACATACACACATGCACACTCAAGCATTGTCTTCTGTAATACCTACTTTTTATGCTGCAGTGTTTCCCTAAATCCCCTTAATTATTCATACTTGCATATGATACTCAATGTTTAATTGCTTCCTCAGGAAATTTTATAAGATAAATGTGTTATAAAGATTGCTTCATAGTGATAGCTTCTTCCTCATTCTGTAGTTAAGAGTTAGGAGGGGCATGGCTGCCCTACTTCTGTAGCCCTTGTATTCACTCTGAAAATATTTTATGCAATATCTATCTATCTATCTATCTATCCATCTACATACATATGTGTATGTATACCTGTATTATATATTACATATGTATATATATTATATATACCAACATATTTTATATATTAAAAACATGAATGTATATATATTATAGTACATACTATATGTTATATATTATATATATATTGCTCTCCTTGTTTTCTCTGGATTCTTGTGAAGAGAAAAGGTTCTTCAGATTTTACTGCTTTCCTCTGCCTTCCATTCATGGTGTGAAGAATTTTATCCAGGGAGGTCATTTCCTTTATTACAGACTCAGACTTATTTGATAGAGGTTAAGGAATGGCTGCTTAGGAGAACATTAGCAACTGCCAGCAGCTTATACCAGTGACTTAAGAAGGACAAACTGCTATAGTCAGAAGACGCTGCCTTAGCTTCCCTGATCATGTTCCAGGGACCTTTACTGAGTCCGAGTTTTGTTTATAAATGAAACTGTTTTTTAACAGAAATGTTCTTATCTTGATATTTGGGACCGTTGTTCTCTCTGGCTTTCTGGTTCAGACACTGTGACTCCATCTGCCTTCAGGAATTTCTTTGACTTTCCCAGGTGCTGATGGTTTTCATTCTGTTTGCTGAGGCTTATGGAGATTTGTCTTTTTCGGTAGGCATTGTGGTTATAGAGAGAAGGATTCTTGTGCCCAGTCCTTACTCTGGTATAATTGTTACCCCAGTAACTCTGCTTTTCATATGAAGGAAAAAAAATCTAGTGGTTTAAAAACATTCATTAAGAATTGTTTTTCTAAATGTGCTCCCAAAATTTGAATTTGAAGCTTATTTGAAAGTTGTGATTCTCTCATTATAGAGTTTATCTGCTTGTTATAGGGTTATATACTTTATAGAATGTGTCTTAGCCAATATCCTAATTCTGGTTAGTAAACGGGATATTATTATTTTTTAAACAGGGAATCATCATCATCAATCATCATCTTCAGGATCTTCAGCATACACACACATACTCACACACACACACAGACACAGCTTTGGTCAGTATTTTACCAAATTAACAGAGAAATAAGTAGGACAGACACATAGTGGAATTTCAGCTATGAATGTTCAGAGTCTGAGCATTAGCCTATGGGTAACTGGGAAGAAAGGCGTGGCTTAAGTGAGAACTCTGTTACATGGATATGTGTTGGTATAATGTTCTTTTAAAATGTATATGCCTTACCCTTGTTAATTCAAATGCTGATTTCCCCACCCCCAACTCTCTGGTTTCAATCTGGATATTGCATTGTGATACTCACTATAAGCATCCTGTCTCAACTCTTGTGTAAACAGGACACAAATAAAGCAACTAGATACAATGTTGTGCAATGGGAGGAGCCAGAGGACAGGAAAGAGGGGAGGAGCTAGTGAACAGGAAGGGGCAAGAAGGAGGAGGAGTCGAGGAGAGGAGTGCACGAGGCGAGCTGGAGGAGATCTTGGAGGTCGTGGAGCATGAACCAGACCTAAGATTTCACAAAAAGCAAGTATAATGTGGGAAATCTAAATGTTAGGAAACTGAGGGTTGGAGGTTTAGGAGGGAGTAAATATTGCCCAGCATTGTGTTCTAGGTTAACTAAAAACCCAGTCTCTGTGTGGTGATTTGGTTTTACAGCTGCTGAGGATTAACAGCAGCGTTACTAGAAGATAAAACAATAGTAAATATTAATCGCCGATTACAACAGATATGGTTTATAGGTTTTGGCACAAATAGGCATCATATACTCTATAAAAAAATAGGTCAACGACGAGTCTCTCAGAATATATGTGACTATATTAAGATAGGTGAAAGCTGTGCAGATGGCTCAGTGTGTAAGAGCACGTGGGGCATAATCATGAGGACCTGAGTTTGAATCTCCAGCTTCTGTCCAGAAAGCTGAGCACAGCAACACACATGCCTGCAACTCCAGCTCTGCAAGGGCCGGAACCAGGGTCACTGGGTTTACTGGCCATCACCCTAGCTGCAGGTTCAGTGAGCAATCTTATTTCAAAGGAATAAAATGGCTAGGGCAGGACACCTGATGTCTTCCTCTGGCTTCTGAGCATGAGTGCACATGCATGTACACATAGACACATTACATGCAAATACATCATATATGCATTGATATCACATTGTACACATATGTCTTTACATACCAAATTACATTTTTATACACAAAGAGATTCTCAAAAGTTCAAAAGGAGACTTGTCAATAAGTGCTTGGCACTTCTTACTGTGATAACAAAGACTTGGGAGAACCCAGGAAATGTCTTTGTAAAGAAAATGAATAAATGGTGTTAGCACCACTGAGATGCAATTGTTTCAATGTACATATGGAACCATGGATCAAGATTAAGCTACAATATTAAGTAAGTAAATCAAAGTACAGGAAAAGTTAATTAAATTGGAAGTCTGTTACACAATATCACTTATGAAATGCTAAAATGCAAATACCTAAAACAGCAAACAGTTTAGAAGGACATTCTGACTATGTATATATCGGCACATTGCACAAGTTGTCTATAGGAGGGCAGAGAGAAATCAAAGTGTCCTGAAGAGAGATTAATTAAGTGAATAGATAAAGAAAAGCTGATGATGGGTGGTCTCACAGGATGAGGGATGAGAGCATAGGATGAATTCAGAAGCAAGGTGAACTCAGCCTTCCTCACATGGTGCAAATTATTTACAAGAAAAGGAATCTCAAAAACACAAAAAAAATAAAAATAAAAACAAACAAACAAAAATGCTGTAAACTCAACACTGCGAGAACTTATGTAATAATTAACCAAGGGTTGATGGGTAAACAGAATCTCTAAAGATAATCCTGAGTTAACAAAATAAAACAGATTAAAAGTACTACAGAAAAGAAAATAAATAAGGAAGAATATGTATGATTACAGTAAAGTTGAATTCATAGTTTGTGCTAATATAAACAGGTTTAATAAAAATTCTATGACTTAGCTAGTTCTTAATTTTCATGTACTCCAGTATCAGTCTTTGACTAAACTTGCTAAGATTGTATCATATGAAAATGATGTTTGAAGTTATAAAATACTTGAAGGAAATGCTAATGTGTGAAGTATTGGCTACAAATTGTATTTGTCTGTAAGATGCCAAGAATAGATTAGGTGAGGCAGGGCTTTTTCTTCACATTATAAATGGAAACATGTTTCTCTGCTATGGTACGGCCAAATGTCACAGTGGTGGAAGAGTTTATGTGTCCACTTGGCTGGACCACATAAGGGAACAGAGTGTGTTTGTGGGGTGTTCACTGAAAAGATTAATATTTAAAATGGAAGATGAAAATAGACTGCCCTCCTGGATGTTTCTGGTTTTATCCAATAAGGTGTGAAGGTCTATAGAGCTCCTATATCTTTTCTCCAAAATAAACTAAATAGAAACCTAAGAGAAACTCTTGATGCTGTGACTGTCCCCTCAACCCCCCAAAAAGGAAACCTGTATTCTTCTTCTTTCTCCTTCTCCTTCTATTAGTATTGTTGTTGTTTGGAGACCTCTGGTCTTCAGATGTTAAATATGCTACTGGCTCTCCTGGGGCTCTGGCAGCTTGCTGCTTATCTCAAAGTCAGTGCTATAATCTCATGAACTAATGACTTATAATATTCTCCTTGCCTTTTTGTTGCCTACATAGACATTGTCTGTGTATTCTCTCTCTCTCTCTCTCTCATGCACACATACACACACATACTCCTCCTCTTAGTTCTGTTTCTCTGGAAAGCCTGACTGATAGTGTCATGAGTATGCCACCATTTGCCCTGACCTGAATTCTGGCTCCTAGTCTAGGCTCCAACCCTTAAATTTGTATTTCAGGTAACAAGTCAAAGAAAGATGGAAAGGACTAACATCTGCCATGTCAGATCATTCTATATCCTGCTATATCTTACTAACTAGACTTAGTCACATGACCATCATTACCTGAAATTCCCATATACAACAGAGAGTGGTTTCTCCTTGGGAAAAAGTGAATAATGAATAAGGTATAGAAACCTCCAGTCTTAGTCATAGCCACTAACACAATGGCATATGATAGACATCCTATGACTATGAATTGGATCAAAGATTTAAATTTCATAAATTATCTATTTACTATAAAATTAGAGAAACATTTTGTTACTCTGTTCCATTTAACTACTTATGTGAGTATAAGTTTTAAGGAAATGCTGCTGAGAGATGGGTAAATACAAAGAAAATATCAAATTCAGCTAATGAATTATTATTAATTGTTATGTGAATAGCAGTTGAAATTTGTTATATGCAATGTGTTTAAGTGTAAATGGATTCTTCTAAAACACTCTTACATAGTTTTAAATTTATATATGATAAATAAATTTAAACATCATATCTTTGATCTTAAGCTATTATTCATTTACTAAGACAAAAATTAACTCATTTTAAGTAAAATCTAAATTCTCACCTGTGCAAAGTCATCATAAATTATAAATACATAAACAAGTCTTTATATACATTTTCTGCGTTGATATGCCACACTGACTCTTCTTTCTTAAATGATATATTTCACTCTTAAAACATGAATTCTTATGTTGCTGTCATTTAAAATGTAGTTTGTGCTTTCAGTATTGTGAGTCATTATGTTGAACACAGTTTTGCAGAGTCAATGCTAGGTCAATGCTTATCATTTTGTTGCCATTATTTAATGTTATCATTCCTGTTCATTACAGAGCAGGACGGAATGACAAAGTGTTTGAAGTAGGTGATGTACAACTTCACAATCTATATACAGGAAAGAAGTCATTTGGTTGCTACAGTGATTAATTTCGTATGTTGACACATGAGACATTAATTATTCACAAATATGCATGAACATTGACCCTTCCCCCAACCCACCCACATCTCTTAATGACCTTAGGCTAAAAGCAAAATGATCAAGCTCAGTAGCCCACGCCTGGAAAAGAGAGGATTCTCTTCACCTTGAAGAAATGGTATTTTCTGCCTTAGAAATGACCAGGGAAGGAGACTTCCACTTGCCCTAAGAGAGCTCCTAGTGTGAGCGACGCACACCACTCCTTCTGTAGGCAATGGTAAGTCTCTAGGGCAATGGAATCCATGGAAACAGGGCAAATAAAAATGATTCATTTCTCTTATGCCAAAGCCCTTTTCCTGGATGAAAAGCAAAGATGCATCAAGTGTGATTCAGTCCCTGGTATTTATAGCCAGCAGTTGTGTTGCTCATCAGCAAATGCCACTGGTCCATCCATCTTGCATATTTACCAGTTCACATTTTCGTTGTCAGTAATTTCAAACCATTGCCACCCTTTCCCATGTGCCCCAAAATGAATACTTGAGACACAAGAAGTAGCCATGGAAATTAGATTAATGCTTAATTCAGTGATATAGCAGCTCATGAAGGAAGAGACACATAGCCATCAAAGTTTCACTACTTCTCAGAGAAATACCTTTCTAACAAAAATACAGGCCAAAAACCTACCTTTTGACAGCAGTGCATAATTGCTCTTCTACTTTGTAATGGATTTCACATTGTGTGCAGCATTTAATGCTAAATTTTAGCATTTGAGCCTGAATTATTTTGAATTAACTCTTGGATATTGTTGCAAAGCATCACATGGTAATAATCTTTCTGCCATCCCTATTTCCCCATTTTGATAATTATTTTACATGACAGAAGCTAAGTAATAAGACTGAGCAAAAGGCTTATTCCTTGACATTTGACAAAACAGGTCAAACTGATCAAACTGTTCTGGGTAATGATTCCATAACAATGTGGTAGAAACATAATTTGAATTGATCAAATAAATATAAGGTAACTACCATGTAGTATTTTGTTTCATTTGACTCAGAGTTTTAGAAATAATAATGAAAATGCAGCTTTATGGGTGAGTTTGATTAAAATTTGGAGCCAAGATTCTGGAGTTTTAATTATTTTTTCATGAGAAAGTGATAGCTGACATTACTCAGAAATTGGGTAAAATTCAGTCTTGCCTACAAGCAGTCAAGAGCCACAGCATGTATTCCAGCGGAAGTTAAATAGGTACACAGAGATATTTGGACATCATGTGTTGCTATTGTTTGCTGTTTTTCAAACTAACACATCTGGTATCTATGCTCTACGTTTAAGGTTTTCCATGTAAGTACACATGTTATTGATTGACCTTAAAGAATCTCCCTCACGCTATGACTCTCTTCAGACAGAAAAGGGATCTTGGAATTACAGCCGCCATTGTTACTGCCATCTCATTGGCTGCTGTTGGAGCTACCACTGCGGCATTAGCCATGAGTCATACTGTGCAGACTGCTCAGACCCTGAATAATCTTTTAGCTAATGTAGCTCATGCCTTACATGTACAAAAAGGAATTAATGCTCAACTAAAAGGAGGCTTGATGGTGTTCAATCAGAGGATTGACCTCGTGCAGGAGCAAATTGATACCCTATGACAAATCGCTCAACTTTGGCTGTCAATGGAAGTATGCTGGACTTTGTGTCACTAGCATACAACATGAGAATTTTTCCTGTGCTGCAAATCTGTCTAAACAATTGTCTAGCTATATTTTAGGTAATTGGACTGGAGAATTCGATACTACGATGGAGCAGCTGAGAGTGGCCATTGTCACGGTAAATTCTACCAGAGTGGACGCAGGACTAGCCACAGGATTATCATCATGGATTGCTGCAGCCATGAATCATCTGAAGGAATGGGCGGGCATGGGAGCGTTAGCAGGCCTTCTGGTGTTGGTCTCCTTGGTTTGCTTGTGGTGTATATGCAAGATTAGAGTTTCACAACAGCGTAATGCAGCCATGACCATTCAGGCCTTTACAGCCGTTGAAGCAGGACAATCTCCCCAAGCATGGGAGCTAAAATGTTATGCTCAGGATGCGAGGCTAAGCACTGTACTCAGGGTCAGCCGCTTTGGACCCAGAGAAGAGCATGTCTGATTGCATGCAGGTTGATGCCCCAGGTCCCGCCTCTGAGAAAAAGGTATCGGACGGGTCTGATGCTCTTTGGGTGGATGACACCTAAATGAACATCGGTACAAAGTCCCAATTTATTTCTAATATCAGAGATCAGACCTCTACTCTTGCCTGATGCGTCTAAAACAAAAAGGGGGAACTGTAGAGAGCTGCGTAATGCTGCGCCTGAAAGATGGAGCTGGTTTCCGCCTTCCACCTTCCCGATGATGAGTGCTCTCTGTCACAAACAACTCCATATTTGGCTAAGGCTGAGGATCTGGCTTGCTTTCATGTATGTGGACCTATCTGCATTGCCCACGTGGCTCGCTGAGGTTGGCTACCCAGAGGCTATTTAAGCTGTGGGCTGGCTCTCCCCAGGGTCAGATGATTGTTTAAGGTTCCTGAATAAACTGCATTGAAAAAAAAAAAAGAATCTACCTGAGAGCCAACTGCGCAGAACAATTACATTGAAACTCAGCTCAGGTTTACTCTGTGCTCAGGGCGGCTCTCGAGATTTCCTGTACTTCCCTGTGGGGACATGCATGCTTTGTCTTGTTCCTTGAGTTTCACTGCCATGGTTGCTGGCTCTTCCTTCCGGGTCAGTTAATCTAACCTTACTTTGATTTCATCACCAGCTTTTCCTCCTGGCCCATGGATCTCAAAGTGTGGATCTCAGGCCAGCAGCATTCATGTCACCTGGAACACAGTAATAATTCACATTTTGGGTCCTCATGACAGATCCACCTATCAGAAATCCTGGGGGAAAAGAGGAGTGAACTTGATTCTTTCTGTGTATATCTGTCTCTCTGTCTCTGTCTTGTTGTCTGTCTCTGTCTCTGTCTGTCTGTCTCTTTCTCTCTCTCTCTCGTGTGTGTGTGTGTGTGTGTGTGTGTGTGTGTGTGTGTGTGTGTGTTTGGCCTTTGTTTCATTTTCTGGTGCTTTTAATAGAACCCAGGGTCATGCACATAGGAAGCAAGTGCACATAACAAACTATTACACAACTCCAGTTCTTAATAATCCCTTCATCTGAGTCTGAGATTCACTAAGTTTTGGGCACTGCTGTCCTGTCCTGACAGTGTTACAACTCTTCAGAATTAGCCACACCTGTAAGGGAACTTTGTTAAAGCACTGGTTTCCTTCCCTTTGAACTCATCTTCACTTTTTAGCTCATACCAACCAGAATCTTGGTTATTTCCCTCAAAGTTGACATCAACTGTCATATTTCTTTAAAAATTTTTTACCACTTACATCAACGTACATATGTTCCTATTAAGAAGGTGTAAATAGAAATTAATCCTTATAAAATGTAGGATTGGTTGTCCACAAAACTCAATAAAATAGTATATGAGGCAGACTATTCTCTTCACTGCCAATCTTCCTCTTGTAAATATAAGAATCTCCAACAGCTTAGTGTGTAAATACATACGTCTCTGTTTCTGTCACTACCCAACTCATTCTGTTTATAACAAAGTCAATCTAACCAATTGCTATTGATAGACACATATGTTGTTGCCAAATTTTAGCAGGCAAGCAGTTCTGTATTGAACATTTGTGTTTATAAAACTATTTAAATGTCTTTAAGTTCCTCATGGTACAATCTTTTATTAAAGAAAATACATATACGTATTAATTCAGTATTCTTGTTATTTTCAGTATTCTTGTTATTCTGGCCTTTGGGTCTTCATTGGTCAAGAAGAGAGTGTTCCTTCCAAAGTTAACAGTGTATAGAGTTATCTCTTTAGAGAGGATAAATGACATCTACAAGTATCCTTATGGATAAATCTCACAAAGCCAGTATTAAAAGATAATGAAAGCTGAAGAAAATATTACATTGTATGAAACCACTTAAATAAGGGTTGTAAGGCAATACAAGGATTGTAAAATGCAGCAAGATCATTAAATCAAGGGCTATTTCATGAATAACGATTCTCTGTTGATTGTGATGTATATCCGAGGCTCAATTTGTCCAGATGGATGACATGTATAGAGGCTAGAAATGGAGCTTGTTCGCAGCTAGAAATATGTGGTGCTTTAATGGCAGAAAAGGGATTTTTAGACAAGTTTTATCATCTTCATTAGTATTAAGCAGGTATCCAAGGGGTGTTGAAATGAGGTGATTAGTAAATAGCACATTTTCACTGTGGCTACCAAATCAGAGAAACTAAAAATGTGTTATATGGTGATAATTTTCCAAAAATTACATGTAAAATACATTTAGCACCATCTTCACTGAAAGCCCTAGCTAATGACAATTGGCTGAGAGCCTAATTGGCCAATGAATACATTTTTTTTCTTCCGTTTTGCAATTAATTGTTGAGGAAGGTCTTTCTAGTTTAGGTCCCAGAAAAGAAAAGTATTTGTTTTTAGCAACACCTCAGAAAGAGATCAGGAGGTATAATTTGGGGGTTAAAAGATACAGAGTTTAACAATATGTATTAATCACAGAAATCAGGCCTTCCCAAGATGAAATCAAAGAAGTCATATGCATGCCAATCACATGAATGCAGTATAAATAAATCCTAGCTATTTCCTAAGTTGAGGATGCCATAGTTTCAGAAGCATGGCACACTACATTTGTAACTACCTTCATGTTGGTGAAACATGATGGATTATTGAATCATACAATGGCAATGATATCTAAAGTAGTGTGTGTGTGTGTGTGTGTGTGTGTGTGTGTGTGTGTAGATACTACATTTTAACTTTCCCATGACTAAACTATAATTTCTCAGCTCTAGCAAAAAGCTCATTTAGTTTTCTATGCCCTGCTTTTTTCGGCATCATAGATGTAGATAAATTACAATGCTGCCCAGTAATAACAGTTGTAAACACCAAGCCTTCTTGCACACTGACGGTGTCAGGCACCCTCTTAACTACTTCATATATATTTTTCAATTTGCTGTTCATAACAGGTTTAACATATGGTAACTGTTCTTAGCATCATTATATATGAGGAAGAACAGAAAGGTTGAATAAGTATGGATCTCTGAGCATGTGTCTTTGTAATACTAAAGCTCAGACTACTGAGCTTTGGTGTCATTTTGTTCAAGACAGTTTGGCTCTATGCAGGACAGCTTTCGTTTGCCAAAAAAAAAAAAAAATGCCTATTGGAAAATAAAAACATTCACACCAGAATACTTCCTAAATCTCTATGGGAATGAACCAGATATGTTCTCTAATTGGGATAGATTTCAAATTTTTAGGAAACTGAGAAGAAAAAAAAATAATGTGGAACACGTAATTGTTATGGTTTCCCTGTTGAATTATCCCCCACACACAGTCCCCCCCCCACACCAACACACATACACACACACACACAGTCCAGGTGGAGAAGCCTGACTCCGTCTGCAGAGTAAAAGCCATCTTTGATCTTGTTACAAGATCAAAATAAGTCATTCATGTTTTCTCTAAACCTGGGTTTGACCATGTCTTGTCCCATTTTCTGGAATTTGATCTGTCCCACACCCTATACCCTGATCTCCATCCTGATAAGATGTTCTGCCTAGTAATTTTGAAATGTTCTGCTAAATTTCTACATAATCAAAAACCGTTGAAAACTTGCCAGTTTTGCAGTTTTGGGGAAAATGTAAATCCTGTTTTCTCCTGTGTTTGATGCTGTTTTCTCATCAAATCCTGCTTTAGGGAGGGCTTTTGTGTGCATGACAGAAAAGAAAGCTTGCTTAATTCAACGAAAAGACTTTTTACTTTTGTTTGGTGGGATTAACAGTTGGAGGCCCCTGCGAGATCAACACTCCAACCCCCATTCTGTTTCTGGACCTTCACTCCCAGAGTCCGAAACTGGAATTATGCCTCAAGAGTCACATACCTTAAAAGGAAACGCTCGAAGGCTCAGAGGCCTGCTTTTGGTTTGGGAGTGTTGGAGTGAACTTCTGCACTTAAAAGAAACAAGCAAGTGCATGTCTGAGGAGGCCTCCATCGGTGAGTAACAGAGAGCCTCTCCTTCTCTGACATCTGGTATTGTTTATCGTCGATTCCTGTCTTGGGGGCCAGAGAGGTACCTGGTGAGGTACATGAACTCATGTCCATACCACTAGAAAGACATTGCACTACCCACCTTGCTTTTTGTTGCCTGGTTCTTGGTCTCACGTGTTTTGTTCTGTGTTTTGCTTGTGTCCTGCTCAGGGCACTAGCAAGAGGCTTCTCTGCCCACCTGGTCATTGGATTCTGGGAACTGACATGGTGGATCAGTGAAGCCTGGTTAAAGGTCTGAATGAAGGTGGCAACTGCCTGCTTTGATGTTGACCCGTCTCTGACGACATGAGCATTCTATGTTCTATGTTTACTGGTTTAATTTTTGCTGACTCTGTCCCTTGGACATTTTGTGGTCTGTGTTTTCTAGTTTTTATTTGTTTGTTTGCTTGCTTGCTTGCTTGCTTTTCTGTGTCTATCTCTTTAAATCTGCTGCTGCTGGCCACCTGCCACAGATGCTGCCCTGGCTCTCAGATCAAAACCCTTTTCACATGTTTGTTATCCCCTCCTGAGTCCACTGCTAGGTCCTGGCTGGAATAAACTCCTACACCTTTGTAAGCTGGCAGGTGGGAGAATGGACAGTAGAAAGCTCTCAAGTGCAACACTGAAAGAAAAAAAAAATGGTTCAAAAAAAAAGGAAGGATGAGGAACAAATCCAGCAGGGGAAGACTGACCAGTGCAGCTGCTTTGGCTGCTTGCCATGGCTGCTTTAATAACCAGGACTCGGAATTCCGACCTCTGAGCCTCCTCTTCTCAGGTTGCTTTTCCTGCTCACTGGGTTCAGTTTTTAGATATGGATAACGTTAGATATTGTTTTATGCTGTTCTGCTTTATTGAAAAGCAGGCTTTAGAGTAGATCCAAGCATGCTTGTTTATTTGTCTTTCTTTCTTTCTCTCTCTCTCTCTCTCTCTCTCTCTCTCTCTCTTTCTTTCTTTCTTTCTTTCTGTGTTTCTCTGTGTAGCCTTGGCTATCCTGGACTCGATTTGTAGACCAGGCTGTCCTCGAATTTACAGAGATCCACCTGCCTCTGCCTTCCAAAGTGCTGGGATTACAGGCATTCACCATTGTGCCTGGCTCAAGCATGCTTATTTCAGTTTCCTGTCCTGTGACAGGTGATACACAGGATTTGTATTAAAAATTTAAGGGAAGCAAATACACCCAAAAGGACTAGACAGAAGGAAATAATCAAACTCAGGGATGAAATCAATAAATTAGAAACAAAAGAAAAATATAAAAAATCAACAAAACCAAGAGCTGGTTCTTTGGGAAAATCAACAAGATAGACAAACCCTTAGCCAAACTAACTAAAGGACAGAGAGAAACTATCTAAATCAACAAAATCAGAAATGAAAATGAGGACAACAAGACATTGACAAAATCCAAGGAACTAGTAGGTCTTCAAAAGACCATACTCCACAAAATTGGATAATCTAAGTGTAATGGACAATTTTCTGGATTCATTCCACTTACCAAAGTTAAATGAAGATTAGTTTAGAATGTAAAGAAAGGGGAATACTACATTGTTGGTGGGAGTGAAATCACTCTGAAAATCAATCTGGTGCTTTCTCACAAAATTGGGAATAGCTCTACCTCAAGACTCAGCTAAACCACTCCTGGATATATATCTTGTTAGGGGTTGACCTGGTGGTATGTATTTTTATGCATTTTTATGGCCCCCAAGATCTTGCCCATGCTCAGCTGAGCACTTTCTCACGTATTCCTGTCCTTGTTGAATAAAGCTTGCTCCACCTACTTTCAAGCTGTTTGGCTGACAGAAACGCTCAAGCTGAGAATTTGGCAAAAAAAAAAAGAGAGGTGGAGTTTGGGGTTCACAGGGTAGAATCAAGGGACCACGAGGAGAGGAGTAGGAGACAGGATAGGAGGAGAGGGAAACGGACTGATGCCATTTGTTAGCATGGGAGAGGAGCACATGGCTGGATCAGTGTGGATGGAGAAGATGGAAAACATCATTAAGTATTTGGGACCATGGAGGGGAGGTAGCTCAAGATTGGAGCTGGGAGGTGGAGTTAGTTTAGCGGGTTAATATCTGCCATGCCCCAGGTAAAGGCTATTTTATAAAATGTAACAGGTGTCTGTGTCTTCATTTGATTGATAGCAGGTTAGATACTACTGCTGAATAATTATAGCCTAATAAACACTTATTAGACCACACCTTTTGAGTTTACCACAACAATACCCCCGAAAAATGCTCTACCATGCAATTAGGACTAGATGATAGAATGGAAGCCAAGATGCTTAGATGTGCAGGTGCTGGTTATTGGTATCAAACTGTGCTAAGGACAGGCTCTTACCGCTGCGTGTATGTAGGACATCAATGGTTACTGGGTTTCCTCATAAACTCTTCTACTGGGCCTATAGCATGCCCAGCCTAAAACCCCCACTGTAAGTTCAACATTTCTAAGAGCTAATATTAAAATAAGAATGCTAAACAATTGAGAACTAAGTTCGAACCCCAATCTTATAAAAAGCTACTAACTTGTTGTAAACTCTTAAAAATGATTTAAGTATGCAATCTAATAAATGACCAAATTCTTTAATATATTCATAACTATATTTGTAGTCATGCTGGATAAAAATGTGATTTATTTACAGGAATAAGTTTTGCTTAGCCTCTTATATATGTTTTCAAGGTTAAGCTTAAAGCAAATAACCAAAAATAATTAAAATACTTAAAATGAGGTATACTTAATAGGTGGACTTTAAAACTTTTCAGAGCTCTGATGAATATGGCATTTAAAATGTTTAATGAATAAAACTTTCTATGATAGACAGAAATGCCAGCTCCTAGCAGCGACCCTAATGTCTCCAAAAAAGACTAACGGGAACAGATTTGGATTGTGGAATGCTAAGCAATGGGCAAACTGTCCCATGCTTTGCCTGCTGCCAAGGCCCTGCACAAACTCTGGATACTGTTGGATTGAGTGCCCTACTCTGCCAAGTCAAGGTAGGCCAATTTTCCAAGTTCCTTTTCCACAGGCAAACTCTCAGACTTTCAGGACCTGACAGCTCAAGCCCAGTGCCCTGACAGCTGAAGACTGACCTCTGTCCCCAGTGAAACTAACAGTGGAGCCTAGGGTAACTGTCCAGGTAACCATATGTGTCTGTCATTTTCATTACTACGTAAGCCATTTGGATTATACTTCTTGCTATAATTTATCCTTCTCCAATCTCTGATGGTGTTGACAGATAACTGTAGCTATATTAGTATGGCATCAGATTCCTGGCAATACATTGCATATATTTAAAAAACAGGCCTTACTTTTCTAGAGTTATTAGGTCACTCAGTGAAGAGCGCAAACTCACACACAGGTTTGCCTCACTAACAGGCTTCATATTAAAGGACAAACTAGTTTCAGATGTAACTTTTACTATGTAAAGGAACTTGCTCTGCAAAGACCGCTTTTAGTAATCAACCGCTTATATATGTCTATTGGTAAATAATTGAATGACAAAAATTAAGGTTTATACAAATTCTAAAAATCTAAAATAATTTAAATCATAAGCATCTTAGGATATAAAAGCCTAAATAAATTATAAAAACGTAAGAAAATTATTTATGATGGATAAATACAAGTTACTCTATACTATTATTATAATAGGATTTCAAAGGTTCAGAGTTTTAACACTGATCAATGAATGATGTTCTGATAAGCTGATAAAGCCCCGATCACTATTATCAGTCACAAGCTCAATATTTTAAATTTCCTTTGGCTGTCTTCTAAATATTTACTTAAAGATAGTTCTCAATATGTTAGAAATATCTCTGTCCAATCTATATACAGCCCTCAGGACGTATTTTTTTTTTTTTAACCCAAAGCCATAGCTTTTGCTATGACTCAAATGCACTAGCCAACTATAGCTGTTTGCAAACATCTGTTAGCTGCTTTTTCTACAACGTGGATTTTAATATAGATTACAAACAATGGTAATACTACTAATAATATTAGTATTTTTAATCTTCTATTGTAAACTAAAAATATTCATGCAAGCTTCAAGGAGTCAAGGAAATCATAAAAATTAGACCTACCTCTCAGGTCAACCAGAGTCCAGTTAAGCGCTCCTGTCAATCAACAGCCTACATTTTCCCACTGAGAGTGGAATCTTGTTCTCTTACCTGGCCTTACTCCTACTCTACCTAGCTACCAGGATTGTGGACCCGGAAATTCCAAATGTAAGATTTTCCTTTACGTTCCTTAACTTTAACTTCTGTCCCAGTCCATATCTGTCTCTTCAGATTTCCCCTTGGCTGGTAGACATCATCCAGGAATAAGCTGTGAACTGCAAGCTGCTGCAAGCCCTGGACTCGCTGAAAGCTAGGTGAACATGCCCAGCTGATATGACTGCTCCCTCTATCTTCAGCTGGGTTACCAAACTAGCTACTTCTGATAAACGAGTCATTGCCTAAATTCTCTCCTGGCTTTTGACTAATATTCTAGCCTTCCTGAGCCCTGATGACAGCTTCCTAATTTTAGCTGAGAAGCAGTTACAGAAGAGAATAAATCACTCCTTATCCTCAACAAAGGCTAAAATGTTAGATCCAAATGACACTCCCTGGCAAAGAGCACAAAAAGCACAAAAGTTAATATATGTGTGTGTGTATCTGTGTGTGTGTATAGCCTATTGGTAAAGCAGGCTCCCTTATTTTCAGAAAGGCACTTGTTAAAAACCAAACAGACCAAGATCTATTACCTAGGAAATTCATTAGCTGAAGTAGCTCTACCATAAGATAGGGCACTCAACCTGCTGTATGCAGTACAGAAAAAAAATTTCTATCTATGCTAACCAATCAGACATAATTAGCGAAATTCTAGCCATGATACAAATTTTGTCTCTTGCCAAATTAAAAAACAAACAAACAAATACTAAAATACCTCCCTCCCTCTGGCATTATCAGGCTATACAATAGATAAAGACAACAACTGTTCTCTATGAAAGATTTGAAAGGAACACATAAAACAAAGGAGGAATGATAGACCATCCTGATTCCATCACCAGATTAAAAGCCATTATCTTACAAGGTAAAAATAAGTTCATTTCTGTTTTCTTAAAACTTGGGTTTGTTGAAGATGTAACTGGATGTCTACATGTAGAAAAATGCAGATAGATCTATAGTTATCCCCCTGCACAAAACTAAAGTCCAAGTGGATCAAAGACCTCAACATAAAACCACACTAAACATGTGAGAAGAAAAAGTGGGAAGAGCCTTGAACTCATTGGCACAGGAGACAACTTCCTGAACAGAACACCAACAGCACAGGCTCTAAGAGCAACAATCAATAAATGGGACCTCATGAAACTGAAAAGCTTCTGTAAAGCAAAGGACACTGTCCTCAAAACAAAATGACTGCCTACAGATTGGGAAAGGATCGTCACCAACCCTTTATCTGACAGAGGGCTAATATCCAGTATATACAAAGAACTAAAGAAGCTGAAAACCAGCAATCCAAGTAATCCAATTAAAAAAATGTGTTACAGAGCTAAACAGAGAATTCTCAACAGAGGAATATCAAATTGCAGAGAAACACTTAAAGAAATGTTCAACGTCATTAGCCATTAGGGAAATGCAAATCAAAATGACCCTGAGATTTCACCTTATACCCATGAGAATGGCTAAGATCAAAAACTCAAGTGACAACACATGCTGGAGAAGAACCATCCTCCATTGCTGGTGGGAATATTAACTTGTACAACCACTTTGGAAATCAATCTAGCACTTTCTCAGGCAATTAGGAGTAGCCCTTCCTCAAGATCCAGCTATACCACTCCTAGGCATATATCCAAAAGATGCTCAAGTACACAACAAGGACATTTGCTCACCCATGCTTGTAGCAGCTTTATTTGTAATAGCCAGAATCTGGAAACAGCTCAGATGCCCCTCAGTTGAGGAATGGATACAGAAATTGTGATATATCTACACAATAGAATATTACTCAGCAATAAAAAACAAGGAAATCATGAAATTTGCAGGTAAATGGGAACTGGAAAAGATCATCCTGAGTGAGGTGTCCCAGAAGAAGAAGGACACACAGGGTATATACTCACTCATAAGTGGATATTAGGCATATAATGTAGGATAAACATACTAAAATCTGCACACCTAAGGAAGTTAAACAAGAAGGAGGACTCTTGCTAAGATGCTCAATCCCCATTCAGAAATGCAAAGAGGATGGACATTGGAGGAGGGAGAAAACAGGGAACAGGACAGGAGCCTACCACAAAGGGCCTCTGAAAGGCTCTACCCTGCAGGGTGTTGAGACAGATGCTGAGACTCATACCCAAACTTTAGGCAGAGTGCAGGGAATCTTATGGAAGAAGTGGGAGATAGTAAGACCTGGAGAGGACAGGAGCTCCACAAGAATGCAACAGATCCCAAAAGTCTGAGCACAGAGGTCTTTTCTGAAACTGATACTCCAGCCAAGGACCGCTCATGGAGATGGCCTGGAACCCCTGCACAGAGGTAGCCTATGACAGTTCAGTGTCCAAGTGGGTTCCATAGTAATGGGGACAGGGACTGTCTCTGACAGGCCTGCTCTTTGATCACCTCCCCCTGAAGGGGGAGCAGCCTTACCAGGCCACAGAAGAAGACAATGCAGCCACTCCTGTTGGGACCTGATAGACTAGGATCAGAGGGAAGGGGAAGAGGAGAGGGACATGAGTGAGGAAGAGGGAGGGTAGGTTTGGGAGTGTAGGAGGGAGGGAGCTACAGGGGGGAATACAAAGTGAATAAATTGTAATCAATAAAAATAAAAATAAATTAAAAAAAAATCTTGGGTTTGGCTGCCACCCACTTATCTTCTGGAACTTGACAGAGTTCACACCCTATACCATGACCTCCACCCTGATGAGGAGCTGTGAGTTTGGGGCTAGTGTAAACTCCACTGTCTCCTGTGTTCTAGGCTATTTTCTCAAACTCCACTTTAGGGGTAATTTGCATAAAAGAATTTGGGCAGTGGTCTTTCAACTATCATTCAGTGGGATTAACACGCCCTCATTTCTACTCCCTGTGGTTACCTAACAGAGCGCATGCGTTATGGAAAGGCGACTCTCTGAGGGCACCCCCTTTCAAACCGATCATGTAAATTACTGATATTTAAAGTTTCCAGAATTCAACATAAGGCTAAGTAGGAAGAAGATGGATAACCCTGCCCTCTGAGCGTGGCCAGTAATTTATCACTTAGAATTCTGAATTTTCTGTTCAGTGTTCCCCGGAGGGTCTCCCATCGACTCCTCCCGATCACATCGTACAGCAGGTTAACTGTTTTAATTTGATCACTGACGAAATGGCTCTCTTGAGGTCACGCCAAGGTAATCTCTGCTCCCCATCAGCAAGGCATCTGCATAAGCATGATGATCAGCGTAAGAAATATTGTAGGACGTGAGCAGAGCTTGGCTTTTAAGGATGGCGTTGAATTCTGGAAAAGAGTCAGACATAAAGTTATAAATGCAATCTTTTGTTGGGGGGGGGAAGCCTGTAATAAAAAGAAAATCCAGTGAGTTCATTGGTGAGATGTTACACTGATCTCTTCATAATTTAAGTAATTCCTTTCAAAGCCACACAAAGATCTCTCCACATCAAATGGAAATCCAGTGAAGGACTTGCTGATAGAAAAAGAGCAGAGAGTGAAGCTCTTGAAGAGTATACTTCTTGGAGAGCAGCTCTGGGGAGCCTTGGCCTTCATAAGCAGTAACCACCAATTGCACTTGCACTTTCCTTCCTGAATAAGCCACGAGGATTTCCCCATTCTCTGCATTCCTGTGTAGCCTTGCTGTTATTACTTGGTCATGGTGATGCAATTTGGACGCAGAAATAGGAAATATTTTTGTTGCTGTTGTTTTGTGTTTTAGACTAGAGCGCCTTTTGTCGTTATTACCGTTCCTGTACTCTGCAATCTAGTTAACAGTTTTTCAAGTGCCTCAGATATGACAGGTCTCTGTGTGCTAGAGTAATACAGTACGTGATAAATGTCAAAGTCAGGAAATAACAGAGGGGCCCTTATGCTAATGAGTGATGGAACGGAAATAAACTGCTTCTCGGAGAGAGAAAATCAAGCAGAAGTGCATGATTGGTGGAACTGGATCACGTGGTATAGCTGAGGAAACGATGTCCAGGCAGAAGCTCAGCCAGGGGTGTGCAGAAGCAAAGAGGCAGATGCTTGATGTGTTTGTCATGTGACAGGTGGCATTATAACATAGTTACTTATGTGATCATCTCCATAAGTATACTATTAGGAACACCATGTTCATTTTCTGTTTTTAGTGGCTGTAACAAGGTTTGGAATATACCTCAAGTGAATCTTTTTTGGGCGCTATCCATTTACATGAAAATTGTGTGTCATCTCAAGTCAGATAAATAATCTTTATCTAGAGCTCAGAGTGTCTACTGAGATACACTGTTTTCAGCATTTACTTTTGTAGCATGGTATTGTTACATAGACCAGGGTTTGAACTTGTGATCCTCCTGTCTCTCCCTCCTGATCTCCAGGACTACAGGTGTGGGTCACTTAAGCTGGCCTGTTTTGACATCTTTAAATTTTTCTGCAATGGACCAATTTTGTTTTCATTTACTAAGTAAAAACGTTAAACTCGTTTTATTTAAATATACTATCAAACATTTCAATCATTTCCTTTAGATTGTCTATAAAATTATTCTTGAAGTTAGATCCCAGGATTCCTTTGAATGAAATAATCCTGGAAAATGAACCTTTATGCCACATGATATTTTCATAGTGGTATCATAGAATTAGATTTTTAAAAAATTAAATATTAACATTCTGAAAGCATTTTTTTTAGATTAAACATTTTATTTTATTTTATTTTTTTTCAATGCAGTTTATTCAGGAACCTTAAACAATCATCTGACCCTGGGTAAAGCCAGCCCACTTTAAATAGCCTCTGGGTAGCCAACCTCAGCGTGCCACGTGGGCAATGCAGATAGGTCCACATACATGGAAGCAAGCCAGATCCTCAGCCTTAGCCAAATGTGGAATTGTTTGTGACAGAGAGCACTCACCATCGGGAAGGTGGAAGGCGGAAACCAGCTCCATCTTTAAGGCATAGCATTCCACAGCTCTCTACAGTTCCCCCTTTTTGTTTTAGACGCATCAGGCAAGAGTAGAGGTCTGATCTCTGATATTAGAAATAAATTGGGACTTTGTACTGATGTTCATTTAGGTGTCATCCACCTGAAAGCATTTTTAAAGTTCTTTTTTATTTAATTTCTCCCCCTACCCACTGTGTGTGTGTTGTACATATGTAAATGCAGGTACATAAATGACACAATGAGTTTGTGGAGGTCAGAGGAGGACAGCTTGTAGGACTCAATTCCCCTCTTCCCTTTTCACGGGTTCTGATGACCAAACCCAGGTTGCTGAGCCATCCACTCTATACTGGAAAATCGATAACCTGTAAATGAAACAAGAGATGCAGAATCCACCAGAACTGAGTCATCACCTGCCTCATTAGTGCCTAACTGAACTGTCTCTTTTCCCAGCCTTAGCTTCTGTGACACTAAATGCTGGGTACACAGCTGCGATTTGGTACTGAAGACTCTTTAATTACTTTTCTTCTAATTCCGATCTTGGTGGTTGCAGGGTGAACCTCGCTTTGCAGGCCTCCCACACCTCACAAGCTTGGCCACCAGGATATGTGTAAACATCCTTTCTGTGACGAGTTCTTATTCCTTAGAGCCAGGACTCACTGCCTTTTCACCTCTCCTCATTCTCTCAGCCAACACTGACGAAGAGGAGAGTATATTACAGGGAGAAGGTTTTTCCTTAAATCAGACACAAGCATCAAAGGAAAATTCTCACTGGAAACATCCTCTATGTTGGCTGCTTTTAAATCTTAATCTTTCCAGTTTCCATTATAAAATATAAATAGATATTGATGATTCTTGGTTTGAAAAAATGCCATCCCTGTGATTGACATGAAATGGCTTTTTGAAAACCTTTATCTGGGTCTTATGGTAATGATTTCCTTGGGGAGAGTACTCAATTAGGGGGGAGTTGTTACTGTCCTTAGTATTACATTGTCTTTGGGCCCCAGTGTTTCTGAGCCTTGGACTCTATTTTCATCTATGCTACAGCATAGTACACAGAAAACTCATTATTTTTCCATAGGTCTCTACCACTAGTAGTTAAGTTAGCAATTATTTTTGTCATAGATAAACATGTAGGGACACAATTCTCCTTATAGACAGAATTCTATTTTCACACTCTCCAATATTTAAGAGGCTTGATTTATATTACTTTTGTTCTTGTTACAGGATTATAGTCCAACTGCTCAAGATTCATGAAAAAAAAAAAACATTGTATTCATTGACAGCGACTTGGAAAGAATGTTCCATGTTTGTATTACATATTTGCAGAAGCAAATGAGCTTATAAAATTAGCTTAATAAACCCTCATACTGATGCAAAGTTAACATTGGTCACTTGGCAATTGGATTGAAATTCATCTCACAAAGCAGTACTTTGGCTGAAATCAATGCGTATGAGAAGCACGAGCAGTCTGTGTAAACCCTGCTGCGTTTGGCAGTCCTGCTCCTCAGCTGTGACTCCCAAGCATAATAAATGCATTGGTCTGAATTCTTCTGCTTGTTGTATGTAAGGTTTGTCTGGAGCTCATTCAGATTCAAGCTGCACTTTAAGACAGAAGTAAGGGAGGAACTGAAGAAAAGAAGAAATCTCCCATTTCAAACTTGCTTATTGGGGTGCAAAGCCTCCTGGCTGCTGACATAGGTCATTCTCAGAAATGAAAACAATATTGTTCAGATGAATTTAGACTTCACCTCCAAAAAAAATGATGAAGGCCTTACCAGTCAGCACTAGTTAGATAATTCGTCTTTTATGGTCTTGTTTCTAAAAAGTAGCAAGGATTACTCATTTATTTCTTTGCAATTACAGCTTGTCCAAGTCTTTGAAGCCTTGACAACAGGGTACTGTGATGATACGACTATACTCCAGATCCATATTTAAGGTCTCAATATTTAAAAATCCCCTGTGTTCACTCACCTAAGAGTTACCTAGGTGGTGTGCCTCTCAACTTGTCTGGTCCAAGACGGGAGCAGGAAATGCACACCTCTGTTACCATCTAGGTTCAGAACAAAGTGGGGGTTGCTGAATGTGAAAAATAACAGAACTGGATTCCTTAGTTACATTGTCAGCAGGACATACTCAACCAACATGCAACTTCCTTGAAGCAGTCCTTTCCAGTTGGATGAAAAGGCCATTATATTTACAGACGTGAGAAAAATTCAACACATATTTTAGCCCGGAATTCTCAGACAAGGAACGCTGCCTTTCTTACGTCATCTTAACTTCCAAGCTCTGTTTCTGACCTGTCTTGCCAGCCTCAGAGACGTTCGTGCTCGAGTTGAGAAAGATAAAAGTATGCCTAAGGGCCTGACTCATCATGCTTCAAATTTGTACTTCTCTTCCAAAAGTGGCCCAACATGTAATTCCAGACACTCTCAGCTTTTAAAAACATGTTGAGTTGAATGTGCTGAAGGATAAATAGCCGCAGAGCTGAAGTTCCGAGGCTATTTATCCTTCTGAAGTTCCACATCTTAATGAGCCTGAGCTTTGCTTTCTCTGACTATCAAAGATGGACACACAGACATGTCCGGAAAGTTGTCAGAAGAGTGGAGGTGTAATGGGCAGCCTGCAAGTGCTAAACCCATTTTTTGTTACTGTCTGCGTCTACTCAATAAACCAGCACACACAGAGCACATGGTTCAACAGTATTAACTTCCTCTGCACTTTCTTTCTCAGCTTCCTGGAATATTGTGCCCAGTTCTCTTGCTTTCATTTCTGTCCTGGTCCTCTGTACCTTTTACATCTTGGTTTACCCCACCTGAGTTATCTTTTGAAACCATGGTCACCCCACACTATCATTCTTGCCTTGTTTTTGATTCATTTACTGCTTGTCTGAACACTGCCTTGCACAACTTACAAACTTTGCCTCTATCATAAATGTAGCTTTTTCAATCATTTCTAAACTTGGTTCTTTCTTTTCTGCTATACTCATATGCTTCTGGACTTAGAACTGAATGAATTTGAGATCTTGGTCAGAATAGTTTTTGCCAAGTTAAGTGTGGTGACTTTGATGAAGGACCTGAGTTTTGTCCGTGCCATACAGGGCCTATCTGCTGTGATTGTATCCAAAGCAGCTAGGCCTCCTGAGTTAGTCATCTTGTGGTTACCTTAAGAATTTGACAGAATTCTTTTTAACAAGTTCAACTGAAAATTGATTTGAATAAAAATATGCTGTGTGCATATATGAAAATAACACAGTAAGCTCACGATTCTTTACAACTGTTTTTAAAAATTACTTCTTAAAAATAATCTTTTCATGGCTTATCAACACAAGCCAGACCATTAACAAAGATATTAATAGACAGGGAATAAACTATATAAAAGGATAGTTTAAAATGTATGCCCTGTTGCTTTTTATTCAAACTTATACTATAAAATTGGATGAAAAAGAAGACTGTCTTCAGTAATAAAAAGAATATATTGCCAAAGGGAGGAAAGAGCCTCAGTATCCATTAAGCAGCAGTGTTTTATGCAAAGCAATGTTACAGGAAAGACTGCTCTGAGAGAATTTTGTTTCATTTGTCAGTATTGCAAAGTGTCTGTTTCCAGTGAGTGTGGTCATGGTTACCCAGAGGTCCGTATTCAGACAGTTCCTTGGAAATTAAAAATGTTGAACTGAAATTACCACTTCTTTCAGTAGGCTCCCCAGGCACAAATTCTGTCATTGCCATCCAGCAGCCATTGTCCCCCTGTTTAAGCTTCTGAGGAAATTTGCAAACATCATCCAGTTGCCTCCTTTGGTAATTATAGAGCCTCAAAAGTGCTGGAAAGAGGTAGCGCTTAATAACACACATTACAAATTCAGGGCAACTTAGGCAAGGAAAACACTGCTTAACACACACCAGGGCCAAGGGAGTCGCACAGCAGGACGCTCCTGTTAATCAGAATAGAGTTAATGTACTTGCTTGTGCCAACTGTAAAAAGGTTACAAACAACAGCAGGAGAGGCAATATGTTATACAGGGTGAAAATCTGAAGGAGGGAACAAAACACATTCTAGGGATGTTCCGCCACAATTCTGCCTCTTAAACAATGATCTCACTGGTGGGGTCTGTCAGCAGAATGAGTTGTTTGCTACGCTAGTGTGTTTTGGTAATGAGCCACAAAAAAAAATTCCCTTTATTCAATTTTAATTGATTTCTGAAACATCAGTCTTTTTTGAATTCCTAGTAACTCAGACTAAATGAGTTTCTTGATCAAATAGATTGAATTTTGTGTTTTTTCTTAAAAATGCGTTTTGATAGTGTATATTAATTATACATTATAATGAGTTTCATTGTTGCATCTTCATACATGTACATAATGCATTTTAATATATTAACCCCCAGTCCTGTTCCTTTTCCTCCTTCTTGTCCCTTTAATCTCCTTCCTCAAATAGCAATCCTCTACTTTTTTATCTTTTCATGTGGGGAGAACCTGAGGAGTTTGATGACTGTCGTTATCAGCAGCATAGATTGGAGTTTGTTTACAGGCACATGGGCACCTTGTGAGTGACTCACTATGGAAGATAATGTCTCTCACTTTCCCACCAACCATGGACTGTATCTCAACCATAACGGAGAGTCAGAGCCTCATGGGCCATCTCCTTTACACGATGAGATGTTGGCAGTTTTGTGGAGATCTTGTGCCTCAAGTTCAACAGTGCGAGAGGTAGGTCACACCCAAAAGTTAATGTCCCAGACTACGTCCTTTCTTTATCCACCTCTTACACTCTTCCCATTCCTTCGTCTACCCTGTTCCCTGAGCCTCGGAAGGGGTATTACAGACATCCCATTGTGACTAAGTTTTAACTGTCATTTATTCTCTCTACTTTGACCAGTTATGAGTAGTCCCGTGTAACGCTACATAAAGAAACTTCTCCGACTAAGCTGACAGCAGCAATAATATATGGCTATAAATATGGTTATTTAACAGCTTCATCATGTTAACAGAACAGAAGTAGATTCCCCTCTGGGGCCAATGACACCCAGCCAGAGGCCTTTAGCCGGGTTTATAGTAGCAGACACGAAGTAGCTGCTTTGGAACGAGCATCAGATCCAGCCAGGTTATTACCATAACCGACTCTCCACTATTGCACCAGTGGGCACGTCTTTCCTGGTAGGTTGATATTGTTGTACACAGGGTCCTATGGCTAAACAAGACAGTCGATGATTTCCCTCCAGCAGCCTGCATAGATAGGGTCGTCTAACTCTGTGAGGGTAGTCAGCAAGGAGGAAGCTCCCAGCTTGATTTCTCTGTTTCTTCTCTTTTTCTTTTAGGTGCGCTGGGGTTTTACCTGCCTATCCATCTGTGTGAGGGTGCCGGATGCCCTGAAACTGAAGTTACAGACAGTTGTGAGCTGCCATGTGGATGTCGGGAATTGAACCCAGGTCCCATAGGGAAGAACAGCCAGTGCTCTTAACCACTGAGCCATCTCTCCAGCCCCCAGTTTCTCTATTTTCTACAACTAAGGCGTGTAACACCTTCAGCAATAGGCTCTTACCAAGCTATTCTGTGGGACAAAGCAACAGCAGCAGCAACTGTCCATATTGTTTGGTAGACTGAGCACCCACACAAGCCAGCAACTCACAGGGAGATAGGCCAACCCTGTCACGGGATTTTTGTTTAATGAGCCATGGAAGGCTTCTGGAAAAGGTGTGATCTACCCATACAGGTACCACCATTTAAATTGCTTTCTTTTTCTTTTTCTTTTATTCTTATCGGCTTACTAAGAATCAGATTTCTTTATGGATTTTTTGGTCCTTCCTGTTATACCCTCCTTCGTAGCCTCATTACCCTGCTCCCTCCCCAACTTCATTTTTTTTTTTTACCCGAGCATTCCCATGAATATTTTGCAGAAGGCTAAGCAGAAAAAAACTACAACGTAACCCATCTCAGAGCTATGCCATTTAGGGACATTTCCCAGAATTCATGCAGGTTTTTTTTTTTTTTCCATTGTTGTTTGTTTGTTTTACTTTGTTTTTATAAATGTTTATTTCATTTCATTTTATTTTATTTTAGGTGTTTTGCCTGCACTTATGTGTGTGCATCACGTGTAGGCCTGGTGCCCTAGGAAGTCAGAAGATGACGGTGGATCTCCTGGAGCTGGAGTTGCAAACAGGGGTGAGCCCCCACAAGGGTGCTGGAAACGAACCTTGATCCTCTACAAATGTAACAATTAGTTTTAACTGCTGAGTCATCTCTACATTTCAAACACTGGAGTATGCTTACATTTATTAAAAGGGGACCCTCAAATGCCGTGCTTTGCAAAGAAGGCTAGCTATCATTTATGGAAAAGTTAGTATGGACTTTGTCTAACAAAACAAAAACAAGAGTTGAGAAGATCGGCTTGATGTGAAAACATAATTGCAGTGAAAGCATAACCCCCCACTATTTAAGGACATGTGGCTTCAGCCAGGCACTTACTAAGGAAAGAAATAACCGTGATTATCCAATTAATAGCTACTAGATTCATAAAGGAGAAAACTGAGAGTCACAACAGCAGAAAAATCAGCCGATGGAAACAGAATGAGAAATGTAAGATGGTAAAATTTCTAACAAAAACTTTAACATAATAACTTGAAATGACAGGAATAGAAATGGAAGTAATAAATAGACTCTATAAGGCTGAAATCGGAGGATAATAGTCAACAGAGTACATGAAAAATTAGATACTAAAGGGAAGAAAGCCAGGAATTCAAAGCATAGGAATAGAAATTACACAATTAGAGGTCAGATAGTAAAACTAATACACAGGCCGCCACAGTGGTCTCTCAGGTAACATTAAATGTTGACAGTCTGTAGAGTTACAACATTTTCCGGGGGAGAGGTCAGAAATACTTTGAAAAAAAATTGTCAATATTTTCTAGATTTAATAAAATGTTCGAACCACAGGTTAATGAGGCTCAACTAAAGGCAGATAAATATGTGCATACTCATTCACATGCATAGATGAACATACAGGATTATCAAGTTTGGGGAATGAATAAAAAAACAAAAAGCCTGAAAGTCAGCCAGAGGTAGAAGACACATGAAGTACAGAAAGTGAAAGGTACTCTCTCTTTAAGAAACTACACAAGAAGGTCTGACTTCTGACAAGGAGCAGTGGGTTGACATTTTCCAAACAGTATAGGATAAAACAAAAAACAAAGTAAACAAACAAAAAACTCTAGAATTGTATAGCCAGAAAAAAAAAAAATACTCCTTTAAGGGGAAAGCAAAAGAAATTAAAACATTTTCAGGCAAAGAAAACTTGTGAGAATTTATTACCAGGAGACCTTATTGTAAAAAGCAGAAGTTATTCAGAAGTTATTCAGAAATGATATCAAATGGAAACTTGGGTTGACATAGAAGAATGAAGAGTCTTAATGGTTAATATGTCAATAGTTATAATGTTTTCTTCATTTTAAAATTTCCTCATAAAATAGTTGAGTCTGAGAAGGGGGCCAAGAAAATTAAAAAAAAAAACATAAAATGATAAAGATTCTTCTTGGACAATTAAAATTATTATTGAATTTGTTCTTTGTTCTTTATATACGTGTATATAAAGTGCAGTTTGATTATTATAAAAACCCTGCCCTCTCTACTCTCTCTACACCTCTTTTAAACCCTCCTTTCCTCTAATTCTGCTTTAAACTTTATCTATCTATCTATCTATCTATCTATCTATCTATCTATCTAACGTTTGCCTATTTCCTTTAGGACCTATTGGATTTCATCAGGACCATGTGGGAGCATGGGTTTACAATGAACAGAATAGTTTACAAACATGGGTTTTCAACGAGATCTTAGAAATATTAAGGGGCACATATTGAGTGTAAAAAGCTAAAGACCATAGTTAAAAACATATGTACACATATGTACACACATGTTCATACACATATCAAAAAATTTAAGAAGGAAATTTGAAAGGCTGAGAGGAGAATGTCATACCAATTAGTAACTGGAAGAAAGAGCAAAATCTCTATTAATGTTAAAGTATTTAGTTTTGAAAAAATATTTGAAGTAGTAAAAATATTCATGATAAAAATTAATTTACAGAAGCATAACTGTCATAAATATGTACCTCAGATCCTTGATTTTCAAATCATTTTCTTTTTTCACATGAGCATCATGGGCATGTTTTCCCTTAATAAAGTTTCACTGGAATAGAATACAAGCAACCTGAAAATATAAAGGCAAATTAAACACCACTCTACTAAATGATTTCTAGGTTAAAATAAAATAAGATGGAAAACGTAAAGCTTTGGAGGTTATTGGTAGTAGATACCTAAATTATCAAATTGTGGGGAGGGAAGCTAAATCAGTGTTTTAAAGGAAATACATAAATTTACATTTCTATGTTGCTTATGTTAGATAAGAAAACCATTCAAAAATTAAGAACCCAAGTGTCTTTCTCACCAAACTAGAATGAAGAGAAAATGCATTTTTAAATTCAATTTAAAAATGAAACGAACAGAAATCATTGAAATAAAATGTGGAAAATATGTATATATCAGGAGACACAAAAGCTTATTTGTGAATAGATCAATAGCATCTGTAAACATCAAAACAGACACAGAAGATAGGAGGGAGTCAGTAAGGTGTGAAAGAGAAAATTACCTATGGATATTGTGTATTTCAAAAATAATAAAGAAATGTTCTGAATACTTCGATGGCAAGAAATTTGAACATTTACTTGAAATTAACAAATGCCCTCATATATATATATGTCATTAAAACTAAAAGTGAGTTTTATTAAAAACATCCCAAAGTAAGAGTTCACTGCTAAGTTATATGTTGTCCCAGTGGAAAGAATCATATTAATTCTAATTTCATACAACTCCCCTCTCATTCCTCCTCTTACTCCCATTCCTCTCCCTCCTCCTCCTTTCTTTTAAAAAATAAGAGAAAAATAAATGCTTCCTAACTCATTACATGAGACACGAGATTTTCAGAAATCAACATTTAACCTGTACTTTGTAAGAAAGTAGGCAGTAACTACTGTTTTTTGGGAGTTCAGGTAAACTTTCTATAAAAAAAAAGTTAAATAAATTAAAATATAAAAGACAATGTTATAGTAAAACCATGGATTGTAAGGTTAGTATTTAATTATGTAATTAACCTATCAAAGGAATAAAAATATCACCAAATGATACAGAAAATACATCTGAGAAAAGACAATATCCACTCATAATAAAAACATCACCAGTTTAGGAACTGAATGGAACTTCTTTATTAATGGTTGTGCTTGAAGAAGCATCAAGTAGTCTATGTGTGATAAGAAAACAGAGGAAAAGAGTAATGCAGGAGGCAGGGTTTAAACTTCAGTCAGAGAGATGGGAGACAGAAGGAGATGGGGAAAGGATTAACTGAATATGCATGAAGAAGTCATATGGAAATGAACCACTTTAAAAGATAATTTAAATATAATTGTCTTTAAAAGGTTTGCGGGGAGTTTCCTGCATGAGTTAATAATGCTGATCCCAGAAGCAATGAACTATTAAATGAAAACAAAGATTCCACGCGTGGGATGCTTTAGTCAGGATGACCTGTGAGCCCCTGGAACAAAACAAACTATGGTCATCATCCTTTGCTGCTACCCAGAACTGGATAATAAGATCCTATTGCTGAAAATACCTTACACTTTGGATATGTGACATTGAGAAATCAAGCTGCAACAGAGATGGAAGGATTCTCCATGATGGCTAGTGTAAACAGTAGAAATGCAATGCACAGAGCTGGAGGGGAAAAGTCATCAATGGGCTTGTCCAGCTGTGGACCTTGATTGTTACAGTACTCACCTGCCAGGCAAGGTTTTTCTACTATTTCAAGAGAGATATGATTGTTATGAAGTAACTGATTGGATCTGAGACTTGTTCCACAGCAGGGAATTCAAACCTAGTACTGGGATTTCCTTAAAGGATGTGGGCTGCTGAGGTTATAAGAATTTGTTTGCTGCTTCTGTTTTGCTCAATAAAACATGTTTACTAAATATTTATGTCCATATGTATAGACTCGTTCTGTCCTCAGCTGTGGTCTGGGAAGCTTCTGATATTTTTAGTTGTGAGCCTAGCCTTTAATGGCTGAGCCATCTCTGCAGCCCAGGGAGGCTTCTTTTAGCAGCTGATGGTGGTTAATGAAGAGACACATGGATTTGTCTCAGATTTATAAGAATAACTTACTGTCAAGTGTTCAGTTCCCAGTGAGACATCAATATTACCCTTAAAGACCAAGAACAACACAAGAAGACAGGGTAGAGAGACTGTAAGAACTTCATGATTGGAAAGAAGGCTGGGAAATGTTATTTCCTATGTATGACATGACTATAGCAATCTTGAACTCACAGCAGCTGTGGTTTCCTGCACAGGTCCTCCTCGAGACTAGGGGGAGTCATGGATGGAGGATTCGTGAGGACCAGTCCCTTTCTGGGGAGCGATTGACAACTGGGGCAGGTGTTAGGGTATGAGAGACCAAAAGATTAAAATTTAGCAGCTATTATTAATTAAGGCCTGAGCTATGTGGGTGGAGAAGTCCAGCCATGCCCTGAGGGGAAGAACCTGCCTTACTGCATTCTTTTGCCACCCACTAGAGATATAGTTGCTAGGAAACTGGCCCATCCCAGTAGGGAGGGACACCAGGTCATTAATGGTTTGAGGACCTTCCTATATCAATTCAAAATGTAGCATTTTGACCAATAGATGCTTGCCAGGCAGGAATCGACCCTGCCTTGGGCATGCTGGGATGGACCAGATCTTTAAATCACTCAACTAACCTAAACACAAGGCTCTCGGTTCTCACCGCTTCGACGGTGGGGGGTGTGGGCCCAAGCTGCATCTTGTAATTTGTAATAAAAAGATCCTCATGTGGTTTGCAACGGACTCAGCTCCTGGTGGTGGTCTTTTGGGGTATCACGATTCGGGCACAATGTAATTTGGGGGCTCTCCGGGATCCCCAAGACCTCGCAGGACTCCCGAGCTGGAGGATTGGAAGCCCGGGTAAGCCCGTTTGTCTTGGCCAAGCTCTGTGTCTCTGTTCTGTCATTCTGTGTATTTTTGAGATCTCAAGGTAGTACAATGAGTGGCCAGGGATCGGTTGTGTCATTGTACACCGGCTGACAGGCTGGCAGACCGAGGCCACAGGGATCTTGGGAGACATCCCAGATCCTGGTGGGGCAGAGCTCCCCAATAGCACTGTGAGGGACACGGGGTCCCAAATTTGTTTGATAGGCCTAGAAAGTGGGTTGCTCCCATGGAGACAGGAAGTACTGGCAGAATCTGTTGTTTTGTGTTTCTTTGTGTTTCTGGCTGTCTAGCCATGCTGAATGAAAAAAGAAGGCGCTGGCTAGAGGAAATAAGTAAAGTTTTGTCTTTCTGTTTAAATATATGTATGGACATCATGTTTCTCTTTGACTAATCTTATGCTTTGTAGATCATGGTTAATATGATCAAAAGTAATTGGGTATGTTTGTTTAAAATGCATATGTGTGTGCCTATGTGTTTCCTCAGGTGGTTTGCAATGGACTCAGCTCCTGGTGATGGTCTTTTGGGGTATCACGATTTAGGCACAACAGGTACAGCATATAGGTGCTCTCACTTTTTTCCTTTTTTTCTTTCTCTTTCTCTCTAGCTCCCTTACATGGTGATCAAGATCTGCCTCCAGTAAACCTACATTTATATAGTTTAACTTGCTTTACAGGAGATGCAGTCCAATATCCTCTCTCTCTCTCCCTCTCCCTTAATTATAGAAAAAGGGAGGAATGTTAAAATATAGGCAGCCTGCTTATGGGTTACCTAGTAACCTATGATGTCATCACGTGTAGCCCACCAGGTGTGTGGCAGACATGGTTCAGCTATGCAGGAGATATGAAAGGACCAACCCACTAATCATTCTCTTGCTCTCTCTGCTTTTGTTTCTCTGTTGGGGATTCCCTCTCCCTATCTCTGTCTCTCTGTCTCTCTGCCCTCACGCTTCACTCAAGCCCTAAGTCTCTTCTGCCTCCCTTCCCCCAAATAAAACTCTTTCATATCAGATCTGTTGTATCTGGGTGGCATATACTAACAGTAGGAGATGTCATTGTCTTTAGTGACATGATGTACCCACTGATGAGTTACTCATTCTCCAGTGGGTAGCTTCACACTCATGCTCTTGGTGCTGGCCAAACTCAGTGGACCACAAAATAAAAGGATGCAAGAGGGAAGGGGTACTTACGAGGAGGAGGGGGTATTTGGTAGGTGTGGGAGGGTGATAAGAAAGGGTGGAGGTGAAATATACGATAGTGTATTACATTCATGTATGTAACACATTGACAAAGGACAAATACACTATAACAAAAGGTGGCAGCAGCTTGGATTACCAAAAGAAGGGGCGTTGGGATGGAAGTGTACCTCACAGCTTCTGCTTAACAGTGTGTTTGTTTTTCCATCCAGAACAACAAAATAAGGAGGTAGATAGAGAAAGAAAGAGAGAGGCAGAGAAAGTGAGAAGGAAGCTTAACTGTGTATTTCTGAATAGTGCATTCACGTATTTAAAAAAAAATACCCAAAAGGAATCTAATGAGAAACTACTAACATTAATACAAAATTTAGCAGAGTCCCATGATACAGTGAATAAAAATCTGTTGAATTCCTAAATCTAACATCGGGCAGTTAGAAAATAAGGTTTAAAACAGTTCATGTGTAACAGCAGAAAATGTGAGGTATATAGCAATTCATTTAATAAAGTAGCTGATAAAACTATACCCCAAACTGCGGGATATTACTGAGAGAAGATAATGGCAACATCATAGAAAACCGAGAGTATTACTTTGGGTAACTTGACAGTAGTAAGACGTTAATCCCCTCAAGCACAAATAAAATAAATACAACCGAAATGCCAGTAAAATGGTATTTTTATTTTGGAAATTGATTCTAGAATGCGTTTGGAATTGCACAGTAATTGTGATTGTTTTGGCTATGTCATCTCACCTCTTCCATGTTTCTTTCTGCTTGTGAGCATCAAAGAGCTGCACCCCACAAGGGCTGCTTACCATACAAGCATCCTAGATTGGCGATGAATCCAGCAACAGCCCTCTTATGCAATTACTCCAGAGGAAAGATGGTGTTCTACAAGGATGCAGTTCTACTTAAATTTCTTAATGAGAGCAAGAGGTGGAATTTTAAGGACACAGCAGAGTGAATTTAGAATTCTCAGTGTATGTACGTGATCCTTCTGACCAAGGAAGAACCCACCATCTATTAAGGCCATTGCAAGCTGGGAACATGCCCCAAGGGCAACCCACTGTCTACATGGCAGGAGGACTTTACCTTCTCCTGAGACACAGATGCTCAAAAGCTTAAAATAAAATAAAGTGAAATTACCTCAGGACGATCACTCTGACGCCGGTGTCCATTCCTGAGGATTATTAGGAAGGATGTTTGTAAGGTAAAGAGCTACTGACATTGCCAAAATTTCTCTACAGTAACTCATCATTAATAGCTGTGGGTGCTTTTGACAAGAGCAACTGCTTTTAGGAAAGCAGACTTCATTAACATTCCTCTGTCTTGCTGAGCCTCCTACAGTTCTCAGCAGTCAGCCACATTTCCAAAAGAGCGGAAGGCCAAAATTCCGTGAATCTGCACGGAGACCACATGGGTCTCCATTCTTGCTTCTGAAACAGAAACCCAGCAAGTATTTGCTCCCCAGTTGCAGCAGCTTCCTTGATAGGAAAATGACCATTTCATCCAGTGAAGCCAGTGGTCCAGTAGAGTGTCTGGAGAAGTGAGTAACATACCGTACCAGGAAGTAGTTGTGAGATGGTGTGATTGTTTAATTTGTCATCCATGGAAGCATATTTGACCTTATTGGGGGAAAAAAAGGATTTTTGAAAAAGTAGCTTATAGCATTAAGGAAATGAAAGTAAACATAGGAACCAATCAAACTTCAAATTAATGCCATTTAAAATTTTTTAAATAGAAAAGTAATGTCTTCACAGAAACATTGTGAGGATAGAAGATTTCCCCATTATCTTGTGCCCATTCTCATGTATTACTGGGATTTTATAATAATGTGGTGCATTTGTTAGAATTAATGAAACTTAGCACTAATTAAAGTGCTTTCTTTCTTCAAATTTCCTTGGTATTTACTGAATGTCCTTTCTATATCAGCATCTAGCTGTTGGATATCTTAAGCTTCTGTAAACTCAGCAGTCTCCTAGGCTCATTTTGAGGGGTATTAACGTGTTTTAGAGTGTCTTTTAGTGATGTTTTCCCATAGATGGTTCTGCTTCCCAGTGAGCTGGAACCTCAGCTGCTCTCCTCCTGCCATTCTTGCTGCTTTCCCCCTTCTACAAGACAGAAGCTCATGCCCAGGCAGTAAGAATCTTCCCTTGGAGAACATTAAGGGTTATTGTTCCACTACCCTGCTTCAAGTTGAGTCCCTGTTGCTTCTCCTTAACATCGCCCCTCCTCCAAAAGCCACACGCTGCACCCTAGATACACTTTTATGATTGTTTCTAACAGATTTTTAAAAGAAAACATTATCACCTACTACCTTCAGATCTTACATCCTCTCTTTGCAGATTGAACACACTCAGACCATTTAAAGGGTTGGTATACAATGGGTGTTCAACTTTCTGTCGCTCAGGTTATACTTCTGTGCACACATTTTGTGCTTTACATTCCTTTGCTATTTATTGTACCAGGCATAGGTATACTTGCTATACTTACTCTAATAGTAAGACTCCTGATGAGTCCCAGGAATACTCCCCTGGTTTTCTTATTCTAGTTTAGTAAAGCCGTTTGATTTATCCTTTTGCTTCCTGTGGGTCACACTGCTGTTCTATGAGGAGCTTGTTAGCACCCAACGTTTCTAATGACTTTCTGATGGGTCAAAGCTCATTCTCTGCTCACACAGAGCTATTCTGAATGGAGTGCAGCATTCTGTGTTCACCCTGTGTAATGGCTAATCGTGATGGTTGATGACATCTTCATTTAGCTAAAGCAAAAGCCACTGTGGCACTCCAGTGAAGGATTTTCTCGATTAGGTTATTAGAAGTAGAAAGACTCACCTTCAGTATGGAATGCACTTCCTGGTGGCAGCCCCATGAAAGGACATGGAAGGATGGAACATTGCTTCTTGCCTTCCTGCCCTGACTCTTAGTGGCAAGTCCATCAATCCTGTTATTACAGTATTGCTGAGGCAATATTAGAACCAACTTTGCTGAGATTTCAGGAAAGACTGAAGACCAGCAGCTCTCCAGGAATCTGCCAGGCCTTCTGCACCCAGATTGGAACTGCTGAGACATCCAATCTTATGGTCTCAACTTCCGATTCTCAGCCTCACTAATGTAAAACAGCCACTATTGGACAACCTGGACCACACACAGTAAACTAGTCTAATAAATCACACACACATATGTGATAACAAATACATATAAAGAAATATATGTGTATTCATTCTGTCAGTTTTGTTTCTTTAGAGAATTCTAAGTGAGATATCTGTGTGATTTCTATTATTTCTATTTCTATTATTCTATTATTAAACACCTACAAATACCATTTTTAAAACATTCTTATTTAACATATGTGTTAAGCAGTATTAGCTAGTAATAGTCTTTTTTTTTTTTTTTTTACCTCTACCCTTGTACTTTGTAAGTCCTTCCTTTTCTGATTCTCGGTCTGTCCATGTAACTCATTTTAACAAACAGAACAAGAAAATAAAAGACAACACATATATAAGAAGCTATGGCAATGGGGATTTGTCTTTTCTTTAACTTCCTGCAGAACCACGAGACCACAGGTGAACAAGCTCAAGCTTGTCTGATGGACAATGAAAGGTCACAGGGAGATGTGTGACCAGTCAGGCAGCCCCCGTCCACTTACAGTTGATTGCAGACATGCGAGTCTTAGCCAAGCTAAATAAGGCATATCCCAGGTCCTCAGAACTGTGAAATCAGCACACAACATGGACTCATAGAATCATGAGCTAATAAATATCCATTATCTTAAACCTCTATGTCGTGGGATAGTGTTTCTCATGCAATATAACCTAACTTAAGCAACATTTACCAGGCCAGCTGTAATTTCTACCTCACACAGATTTAATGAGTTCCTGTTAGAGTTCTGATGTGGAAGGTCCTCAGAGGCCACATGTTTTAATACATCTTGTCTAGCTGGTGGTGCTGTTGGGAAAGGGTTTGGACCTGTAGAAGGCAGAGTCACTCTGGAGGAAGCCGTTCACTATAAAAGAAAGTATCACCTTTCCCTGACTCTGGTGCTGGTTGAATTCTGATTTTTTATTTACTTAGGTCTGAAGAATTTTAGCTATCTGCTCCCAGCATCAAGACCTTTGGCATGGATGTCCTATCTTGATGAGTGATACGCCTCAAACCATGAACCTAATAAACCTTTCCCCCCTTTCATCTGCTGCTATCGGGGATTTGTTCTCAGTGACAAAAATGTAAGTCAACAGTTCCTATCTTTAGAATGTCATACAGATTTTCATCAAATAAAGAACTGTGTGGACAAAAAAAATCTAGTATTGGTTTCGTATAGTTCAGAGTTCAGCCTACTATTAAGTACCCTATACTCAGTCCATAATTTGAAAATAGTACTGCACTGAAATTAAACGTTGCAATTCTTCCATATTTCTGGCTGCTAATTAATATGAAGTTTCTGACCCATCTCCTAATACCCCAATATTATTCAACATTTTTCACAAGGCTGAAAGTATTTGAAAATAAATTACCTCCATAAAAAGTTGAGGTTTCTTTTAGAAGGTTAGCCAGATCGTAAATACAAAGCAGATTCACTTTCTAGATGCAAATATGAAGGGGATCTTTTCCTTCTCTTTCTTTTTTCATTTAAACCCATATTTTTGTTTCTCCCTCATGAGGCCAGAAACTGAGGCGTGCAGTCTGAAATAGAAGTGCTGAAATCTTGAATGTAAAGTTTGGAGGGCTGGGTACAAAAAAAGACATTTCCTGCATGATTAGTAGCAGGAAATACCAGAAATCTCATCCAAATATTATTTTCTCTAGGGAGTTATTGTTGCCTTTTTCTGTTTGTTTGTTTGCTTGGGAAAATGCAACATATCTACTTCATAGTAATTATTTCTTATTCAATTGCTGCACTTAAAAAGGTAAAAATCCAGCAAACAATGTCAAAGACAAAAATCTAGTGAATGACATTATAAGATAGAAAAATGAGGAAAGAAGCTTCCGTGGGAATGAAGACTGGAAAGAATGTCCCACATGGCAATTTCTTGTCCTGTATCTTGTCTCGTCATAATTTTTGTTTCTTTGTATATGACATGCATATGATATTAATGTCTAGCTCATTAGATGTTTGTGAGACCTAAAAGAGATAAAATACATACATTTGATCAACCAGCAATTGTAGCTATTAACTAAGCCAATAAGAATAGATTCTAATGAGCACTTCCATGGAGCAGGTGTTATGCTAAAGGGTTGGCTTAAGTTCTGTGTTATATCATAGCATCAAGGATCAAAGCATGCTATAGTTTGTTGTCTGCCGAAGTCGGCTTCTATGTCCTCACAGTAAACAAACAGAAAAGGGAATATAATTTTTCTCCATTTAATAAGATGTCTGTTTACCTCATGTGGCTACATGTAGCTGTAAAGAAGCCTGGAAAGTATAATCTTTACTGTAAGTGGTAATGGGCCCAACAACAAATTTTGGATTTAATTACTGAGAGGAAATGGATATTGCAGGGATAAGGTGAAGTTCTTGCTACAGGTGTTTAATGTATTAGCTCTTCAATGTTTGGTGGGAAATATGTATTATAAAAGGAAATAATATACATGACTTGAAGTAGAAACCAGGTTACAGATTGTGTATTTTGAACTCATTCATTCATATCTGTAGCTGAGATTGAGGGAATGCACAACCGAAGACCCGTCCTATGGGAGAGTGCCGACCTCTGATACTGTGAACAATACTCTGCTAAGCTTGCAGACAGGAGCCTGACAGTTGTCTTCTGAGAGACTCTACCCAGTAGCACCTCAAAACAAACACTGAGACTCACAGCCAAATATTGGGTGATGTGTACGGTGTCTTGTGGAACAGTGGGAGGAAAGAGAAAAGAACCTAGAGGTGACAGGAGCTCCACAAAAAGACCAACAGAGCTAACTAACTAGGGCCCAGAGGGCCTTGCTGAGACTTCCTGGACCATGCAGGAACTGGATCTAGGCCCCGTCCAAATATGTAGCAGATGGGCAGATGAGGCCTCATGTGGGTCCTCTACTTAGGGAAGTGGGGACTGCATTGGACTTGGGCTCACTTGCCAGCTTTTTGATCACTTTCTCTTGGAGGGACTGCCTTGCCAGACCACACGGGAAGAGGACATGCTCAGTCCTGGTGTAACTTGATGAGCTGGCTTGGATGGGAAAGGGAACTTCCATTTTCTGAGGAGGGTGATGAGAGGATGGGATTGGGAGGGGAAGAGGGATGGGGCCACAACAAGGATGTAAAGTGAATAAAAATAAATAAATTTCAAGCTAAAAAAAAAAAAAACTGAAAAAGGCACAAATGATAGCCTAAATTTAGTCAAATTTCTAACTAAAACATTCTGCTCTTTTTAAGTTTATGTATGAAAGTAAAATGGAATTTATGTTATGGAAAAAAGGTCAGACCCTAAGTATGATTAAATCGTTCTAGGATTTAAAAACAATCACGTTTTAAAATAAAACATTTCATATAACTGTGAGAAGCAAAACCAAATTAAGATAACTCTCCTGATGCCTCAGGTAAGCAGATTTGAAAGGATGCATCAGGGAAAGCTGGAGAAATCAGCAGAGCAACCAGCTTCTTCCCTTAAAAGCCATGCTTTAAAAGGCCTCCATTCACTTTAACACTGTGCTCTGATTTCAGGATGTCTTAAGTCATCTTCAAAGGCTGGTAATTAAAATCTTATTCCTTGGTGTGGTGATGCGAAATGTGGCTTGCCTTTGAGTGGTATGGTCCTTAAGTCTTCGGAGGTAAGTCTCCTGGGAGGACCTGGAGTATTTCATCCTCTCCACATCTTGTTTTGAGATGTGGTTTTTGGTCTTGCACATCTCCTGCTAAGAGGACACCTGCTGTGAAGTGACTAGGCCACTGAGCATCCCCAGCATCAGTGGCACTGTTCTGTTTGGACATTCAGCCTGCAAAGCTTTCAACTAAAATTTTCTTTATGAAGATATCCTATCTCGAATATTTCATCACAGTGATGAAAACTAAAATAATAATACACTTTTTCCTGTGTTTTGTTTTGTTTTTTTGTTTTTGTTTTTGTTTCCCTAGGTCTTCATATTTTACTCTCTGAAACTTTCCAATACACAGCTCTCTGAATGTGATGTTCCTACTTTGACTTATTTATTCTGTAAATATTTTACATTGTATGACAATAATAAGTGTCTACAATCTCATTAGTAATAAAGACTATTTTTATGAGTTCATCTTACATATAAATATCTATATTAGTTTTCTACATTATTTTAACAAATTACTACAGATTTGCTACTTAAAGGAACAGAAATTCCTTCTCTCAGTATTTTTGGAGTTCAGTGGTTCAAAATCAGTTTGAGAGACTGGGAAAACATTCATTCATTCAACACTCATTCTATACTCCACTTCATGTTGCTAGTAGGTGCTAGGAGTCCTAGATATTCTTTGGCTGTAGCTGTCAGGTTTCTCCTTCTTCCTTCATCTTACTTTTCTGCTGTTTGTGTTTAATCTCTCTCGGTTCCTTACTACTAGGGCAGTTGTGTTGGTATTTGGAGCCTACCTGTAAAGTAAAATCCAGATTGATCTTATCTGAACAGCTACAGCCCAATTACATTCAAAAAAACATTGTGCCATTTACAAGACCTAGAGATAAAGCCTAGATATTTTTAGGTATTGGGGTGGTTTGAATGAGAATAGCTCTCACATGTGCATCTTTGAGTAGCTGGTTCTCAGGGATGGAACTGTCTGGGGAGGATCATGAGATTTCATTATGTTGGAGGAGGTGTGCCAGTAGGGCTATGTTTTGATGTTTCAAAAGACTCTCCTTCCCAGTGGTGTTTGCTTCTCACTTGTGATCAAGATTTGAGCTTTCTGCTGTACTTGCCACCATATCGTTGCTCTGCCATCATGGCCTCTTAGCCTCTGAAACAATGAGCCTAATGAAATACTTTCTTGTATGAATTGCCTTAGTCATGTTGTTTTGTCACAGCAATTAGAAATCTAACTAGTACAGGCGTCCATTTTACAATCGACTTTGTAATTACTGCACAACTTCTAGCATTTCTCAGTATTCAAATGCTCAGTGGTGCTCAACCATGTTGGTAGCAGTTTTATTTGTAATAGCCAGAAGCTGGAAACAGCCCAGATGCCCCTCAGTGGAGGAATGGATACAGAAATTGTGGTACATCTACACAATGGAATATTACTCCGTGGTAAAAAACAAGGAAATCATAAAATTTGCAGGTAAATGGTAGGAACTAGAAAAGATCATCCTAAGTGAGGTATCCCAGAAGAAGAAAGACACACAGGGCATATACTCACTCATAAGTGGATATTAGACATATAACATAGGATAAACATACTAAAATCTGCACACCTAAGGCAGTTAAACAAGAAGGAGGACTCTGGCTAAGATGCTCAATCCCCATTCAGAAATGCAAAGAGGATGGACATCAGAGGAGGGAGAAAACAGGGAGCAGGACAGGAGCCTACCACAGAGGGCCTCTGAAAGGCTCTACCCTGCAGGGTATCAAGGCAGATGCTGAGATTCATAGCCAAACTTTGGGGAGAATGCAAGGAATCTAATGAAAGAAGTGCAAGATAGTAAGACCTGGAGAGGACAGGAGCTCTACAAGGACAGCAACAGATCTAAAAAGTCTGGGCACAGGGGTCTTTTCTGAAACTGATACTCCAGCCAAGAACCACTCATGGAGATGGCCTGGAACCCCTGCACAGAGGTAGCCTATGGCAGTTCAGTGTCGAAGTGGGTTCCATAGTAATGGGGACAGGGACTGTCTCTGACAGGAACTGATTGGTCTGCTCTTTGATCACCTCCCCCTGAGGGGGGAGCAGCCTTACCAGGCCACAGAAGAAGACAGTGCAGCCACTCCTGTTGAGACCTGATAGACTAGGATCAGAGGGAAAGGGAGGAGGACCTCCCTTATCACTGGAGAGGAAGAGGGACATGAGTAGGGAAAAGGAAGGGTAGGATTGGGAGGGGAGGAGAGAGGGAGCTACAGGGAGGATACAAAGTGAATAAACTATAATTAATAAAAATAATTAAATAAAAAATTAAAAAAGATGCTCAATGCTAAAAGATTCTCAGTTCCTTGTACTAGACATTAAAAAAGATTATAGTTGGTAATATTTTTCTCTTCATAAAGTTTTGGGCAAAATGTTTTTCACTAAAAAAAATCTTCGTATAGAGGCAAGTTATCTACATTTCACACATAATCTGACAGCTAGTTCCAGGGTTAGACAAAAGACTTCCAATAGCTAAATGTCTTTGACATTCTCTCTCGAGTAAGTCAGCAAAGCACAGGGCATGAACCGTAGAAATAAACCATAGAAAGTGGTTGAGATTGTTTTGCTAAGAACTTCTGCATCCAGAAGTCATTCAAAAACTCAGCTTCTCTCTTGGCTTGAAGCACAAGCCTCTCTCCAAGGGACTCAAGGACGCCCACTCTCCCAGGTGAGGCAAGTATTCACTTAGCAACACGTGCTGTCAATGTGCTTGAAAAGAGTCTTGCTTTAGATTTTCTGCAAATATGACACAGTTCCTGGGGTCAAGGTCGGAGCTGGTGAATCCTCCAAGGCAACACATATTGTTACACAAAATAAAACAATTTTAATTCAATAGCCATCGTTTTAAAGTAACAGGCAATTTGATTAAACTGGCTTTAGTTTTTGCCTAGGAGCTAGTATGCACGTACTCAGTGCATAACCCTGTGTTCTTGCATAGATCAACTACAAACTATGAGAAATGGCAGAAAATAGTCATTCGTGTGCATATTATACTAAATTGTACTTCCTTTAAGTATTTATTAATATTCCTCTAGCATTATTTCAAAGTGTTTTCATTCATACTTAAAGACGATGACAAAAAAAAAAAATCTCATCTTTGAATAGTTGTGATTTTTGTGGACCCAACTTTGATTGATTGAGGAAGAAAAAAGACAGAGTTAAAGAACAAAAATGTTATAATTCTGGCAAAAGACTGCTCAGCATGAACCTGGCTTTTATTACAGATTTGGGGTAAAGGGCACAAGTTTGAGATAAAACGGAAGTCTGAGAAATGAAAAATTTCAGCGCTGTGATAAGGTGAGCCAACATTCACATGGCAGGAGAATTAGGTTTGTTATTAGTTCATTTGCCCATGACACAGAAGACTGGATATTTGCCTCTATTCTGCTAACAACTTGGATGAGACCATGTTGTGAGGCCTGGGATGCTCAACTCAATGGGTAGCCACAGCACCATTTTCCCTTCTAGACAGAGACATGTGGAAATAACTGACGTTGGCCTCAAGAGCAATTAAAATCATTTTTTACCGAAGAATTTAATACAGCTTTTTCAATGTGTAGTACACAGATTTTTTTTTTCCTTAAAACCACACAGGAAGGGCAGAATGGTGCTGATTCTTAGCCTTTAAGGATGATTTTCTGTAAGCTATGGTGAACATGACCTTAGTATCATGCATTGTGTGGGGTTTCGGCCACATTTGGACACAGGACAGGCCTACCAGGGTATTCCCAGGGGTAGGAAGATAGAACGACCAGCTGAGACATGATTTATCAGTACAATTTCTCCTCTCATTAGGCATTCACTTTTTCAGAGTCTTGCGTTTCTCAGGGTGCAGAAAAATATCCTTTTTTTTTGTTGTTTTTTTTTTTTTTTGTTTACCTTCCTGTCAGACGAAGATCTAGTGACTGAGTTAGATTTGCTCCTAACAACCTCCATTCAGAAGCCCTAGTTGAAAATTAAATTCATAAGCATAGTGGGTTACCAGACTGGCCTCACCCACAATGTTTTCATTTTCAAAAGAGAGTAGATTCAATCTAGCAGGAAAACATCTAGTTTTCTAAGTTATCATTTAGCAATCACCTACACTTAGTAAAAAGAACTGCTATGGAGTCTTTGGGAAGGAGACCATTGTAAGTGTGAGGCACTGAATGAACACTGAAATAAGAATTTTGGAATTATAGATTTTCATGTTGACTCTATCATGAATTAACTATGATCTCAGGAAAATTATTTTCTTCTCTACCTTTTACTTGTAAAGTAGGAATAACAATGTTTTAACTATTTTATGAAGTAACTGGGAAATATATGGTTACATGCATGTGCATGTCTACTTTGAATACATAAGAATTATATAAGAATATTTGATAATATTGAGGATGGTCCTGTACCCATTGGGAACATGTGCTTATATGTGTGTGGTATACATTCATTTATATGAAGAGACATACATGGGAAAAGTATTGCTTGTATTTCTTTCTATCATGGCCTCTGTTCCATACACATAAAACTGTGACTTCATTTAAGTGATTCCATCTGGAACAAAAAAAAAAATAGTAATGTTAAGAATGTAATATGCCTTCTCAATCTTGCAGACCACATCTCCCTAGAGTTCAGAGTCTGGCTTGCCTGGAAATAGTTTACAACCTTCTATACTTTATAAAAAAAAATACCTTTCTTATAACAATACAAATTCCTCTGGAAAAGGCAGCTGGAGCAGTATTTGGAACATTTAGAACCACCTAATGTGTGGCAGAGTGGCTGGAGCGACCAGCAGAAGCTCTGCTCTGTGTAGGACGCACATGCAGTGGAGCTGCCCATCATGGCCCTGGATGAGAAGGTGGTGAAGCCCTTAGACCAGTCCTTGAGATGCAGCAGAAAAGCCAACAGAAGCACCAAGCCCTCACGGGACCTCCAGACGAATATTCCACCTTCACAGAGTGCAAAAGGAATTCCCGACAGCTAGGGCCTCCGTCCCACTGGGGGTCTTCTCCTGTGCACTCCGATTTCCTGTTCTGTGAACAATAGGTGGGTCCATTCCAAAGACCCTCTTTGATGCAGGAGTTGTGTGTATACAACTCATAAAAAATCTTTAACGAAAGGCAAGGCGGTCAAACACCCAGACTTGCAATTTGTCTGATGTTCCATGCTGGTCTGGGAGTTTGTAGAAGTGTACACCAACATGCACATTCAGGAACATGTCAGTCCCACAACGGACAGGAAACACAAAAGGGAGGAAGGGAAAAGGAACTGAATGAAGAAATCTTTGAGTCACCATCAAGCATCCTGAATGGTTCCCTGTGGAGTTCATGCAACCAGCCACCTGCGGTGCCGACTCAGCCTCACACAGACCTGCAGAAAGGCCTTGGCTCCAGAATGCAGCTCTGCTATGATCTGCCCACCCAGAACATATAAATTATGTTTATAACTTAAGAAGTGAGGAAAGAACAAAGCTGAAGTTCTAATAGGCAGCATTTTCCCAGCTATTAGCCTGGGCCAGGGCTAACACAATTTCATAGCTGAAATGCACACTTCAGATGAGAGTAAGGGGACTCAGGAGGCAGGCAACTGTACTAGTCAACTTGGAAACTCTAATGTGAATATTGTTAAATGTAACAGACGTTCCAGATTCTGTGAAAGGCCAGTGAAATTCTTCTCCACATGCAAGTACACACACACACACACACACACACACACACACACAGAGAGAGAGAGAGAGAGAGAGAGAGAGAGAGAGAGAGAGAGAGAGAGAGAAACAAGTTGCGGGAGTAATGTCTAGCATGCTGGTAAATAGTTTGTACCATTCCTATGTTTAACATTCAAACACACCCACAAACACACACATACTGTTTGATTTTATGACAGGTGTCTCACTTTATAGGCCTAATTGGCCTTGAATTCATTTGATACTTCTTTCAAGCTCTGGGGTTATGGCGTGAGTCACCATGCCTGGCTGTAATCAAGGTTTTTAACATGAAAATTCTTTAGACTCTCAGCCTCCAACAATAGACTAGACATATGGTATCAACATTCTACTCTATTTTAAATTTTATATTGTTAGTGAATTGAATTCTACATATTTTATAGTAAAAAATAATATTGACAGCACACTTGAATTCTTCTAACCATTCTGGGTTGTGTGGGAAGCTATGGATTTCATCAAGACCTTTCTAAAGTGTGGTTAGTCATATCTTTATTCACAACAACCTTTAGTTATTAGAATTCTCCAAGTACCTTGATGTTTGCCATAGTGTAGATCGAAATTCCATGTTTTAGTTTTTATTTTGAAATTGCATGCTTCATTTTTCAACGAGCCATTAATAATGGCTTTAGCAAGTACTGATTTTCAGCTCTTTTTTAATTTTAAGTCCACCAGGCAGTGGAACAATACTTTTCTGAATTACATTTTCATTATGAGGGTCTTACAAAATGAAAAAGTATAACAAATTGACCTGATGGCTTTATCTCACAGAACAAAATTTAATTCAATGAATCAAAATAAAAATAACTCTCAGATCAAATTATGTATGTACAAGGAGGGAAAGAGGGCTTACTAAATAAACCAATACGAGTAAGAATCCTTAAAAAGTTTAGAATAAAGTTCTATCTATGCCCACAAAGTGCCAACAATCTGTTCCCTAGTCTTTAATGGTCCAATTATTATTGGAGACTTAAAGTTCGGTGATGGTCTTCTGGAGGTTGGATGCCATGACTCTTTCCACTGGCAACAAATGCTAGAAAGTGTGAAGAAAGATTCATCCTAATTGCAATCTCACATGATAATCTGTTAGAGTTAGGAGGATAATGGCAGAGTAATGAGACCCTATGATTAGAGATTAAGGATAGCAAATTAAAATGCAGCAACAGCCATAGTGTCTACCCTTGTTCTCTGAGCCCAAATTCTCACAAGACAAAACAAAAACAGCCAGTGCTTTTCACTCAGCCAGAAATGTGATGGGGAAATAAATCTGCTCTTGGGGGAAGTTTTAACCTTCTATAATCACTACTTTATGATCTATCTGAAGAGAGAAAGTTTATTTTATGTAACTGTAAGCCAGGGATAGGCAAATATGTCTTCCTCTTTCTGTGGTTTTAGTTTCCGCTGTCTAAAAACGATAAACAGCAAATTCCAGAAACAAACAATGCACAAGTGAAGAGCTAAGACAACACTAACAGTGTTCAACACATTAACAAAAAAGAAAAGTATGAACACTGTCCCTTTGAAGACAAGCACAAAGTCACCAGACAGCGGGGTAGTATAGCTTCCTGAAGGGAAAGAACGGAGCCTCAGATACAAACCACGGAAATTGGAGACAGGATAGATATACTTCAGCTATTACTGAGGCCACATGGGTAATAGCAGTCGTACGTTCCATAATAATATAAATGTTATTAATAGTCGAAACTCCATGTTGAGCCCTGGAAATTCTCACTCTCTAACTTTTACATCAACATACACTTACTCTAAAATTGAGTTTACTTTTAAAAATATGCAATTATCTCACCTGTTTGTCCACTTTTTATGTTTATAATGACAACAGTTATGACATTTACTTCAATGATTAAAGAGGGATATTTTGTTTTGTTTTTTCTTTTTTCATCATCATTATCATCATTATTAATTACAATTTATTCACTTTGTATCCTGACTGTAGCCCTTTCCCTCATCTTTTCCTGGTCTCCCCCTCCCTCCCTCTCTCTGCCTCTTGTATCTCCCTTAGTCAACTGATAGGGGAGGTCCTCCTCCCCTGATATCTGACCTTAGCTTATCAGTTCTCATCAGGACTGTCTGGGTACTCTTTCTCTGTAACCTAGTAAGGCAACCTCCCCAAGGGAGATGACCAAAAGCAGGCAACCGAGTTCATGCCTCTGCTCTCCTTACTAGGGCACCTACATGGAGACTGAGATGCACATTGGCTACATCTGAGCAGAAGCTTTAGGTGCTTTTCATTCATGTCCTTGGTTGATTCATTAGTCTCTGCAGTTCTCCCTGGGTCCAGATTTTTTTGGCTCTATTTGTCACTGTGTGGTGCTCTTGTCCCCTCCAGGTCTTCCTGTCTCCCCCTTCTTCCCTAAGATTCCATGCACTCTGCTCAAAGTTTGGCTATGAGTCTCAGCATCTGCTTTGATACCCTGCTGGGTAGAGTATTTCAGAGGCCCTGTGGAAGGCTCCTGTCCTGTTCCCTATTTCTTCTACTTTTGATGTCTATCCTGTTTGCCTTTCTGAATGAGGATTAAACCTCTTTGCTAGGGTCCTCTTTGTTCTTTTGATTTTTAGATTTTAGTATATTATAAGTCTATATCCACTATATTATGAGTCTAATATCCACTTGTAAGTGAGTTTATACCTTCTGTAGATACCTGAGACCTGATAAGCTTAGGTCAGATAGAAGGGAAGGAGGTCCTCCTCTATCAGGGGTCTAGGGAAAAGGTATAGGGGAAGAAGAGGGAGGTTGGGTGGGACTGGGAAAAGACAAGGCAGGGGGCTGTAGCAGGGATACAAAATGAATAAATTGTAATAAATAAATAAAATTAAATTCTAAAATATACTTTTTTTTTTGAGAATTTCTTGCTATGTATTGTGACCATAATCATCTCCATCTTCACTTCTACTGAAAATGTCCATCAGGTCCATGCCGTAGCTCTTTGCTGTCTTCCAATTTCAAGTCTTTTTTTTCCTTTAAAAATTTAAGTTTATTTTATGAGGATGAGTGTTTCTCCTGCCTGTATGAGACTTTTTGCAGAAGAAGAGAGCTCTGGGTACTCTTTAACTAGAATTATAGGCAGTTGTGGACTACCATGTGGGTGATGGGAACTGAATCCTGGTCCTCTGTTAAAAGTAGACAATGCTCTTAACTGTTCAGCCATTTCTCCACTCCCTCTGCCCCTCTTTAGTAATCCACTGAATCCAAATTTTTACCCATGTTCTCATGGGTGTGAGGCTATACTGTTAAAGAAAACTGACTTTCCAAGAATCTATGAACTGCCATTAGCTACTTGGTTACTTATCAGTCCCTTTTTATTTGAGAATGCTCTCTGACTTGATCTTGTGAGGCCAACATAGCCGCTGTGATCTCATGAGTGCAACAATCTTGTCATGTCCAGAGGACACTGTTTCACTTCTGTTCTCCAAAACCTCTAGCTCTTTCGATCTTTCTTCTGGAAAGGTCCCTGAGCCTTGGGGATGTATGTTAGCAGGCCACAGGTACCCTTTTGTACATTGACTAGTTGTGAGTTTCCTTGTTATCCACTGTTCTTTGCACAAGAAAACTTCTCTGAGGGAATTTGAGAGGTTTACTAATGTTTGGATATAATGATGTGGATTTAAAGAACGGGTTATCAGAATAACAGCAGAAGATTCACCTCTAGTATTAGTGAGGCTCTTAACCACTTGTTCTTGGCAAGATTTTGAGTACCAGGAATGTACTTTATTCCTGTAGAGTGGACTTTAACTGTGTAGTGTCTTCAGCAATAAGGTCATACTATAACGTTCTGGTGGGAAATCAAAATTAATGGCAACAAAAAATAAAACAATAATATTGGACATGAGGATATTTGTGATCAACAACCCAAGGGGAGATATTTCACTTCTCTTGGGTAACCTATGGCTTCTGGGAGGATCATTATCTATAGTGTAGGGTCCATCCCTGGAGACAGCTGTCTACGCTAACTCTTTATCATCCAGAGATGAGACCATATAAAATTTCTTTCATTTGTATGAGCATGGTGGCTGGTATTGTCATTAGCTGATTTTGTTCTTGTAACCATGTCGTTACAAGCTCATGGTTGCATTTTCACTGTCATGTCTGTGGGCATCACTTATCAACCAGCACCCTAAGCCTCTAGGTCTTATAATTTTTCTTCATCCTCTTCTTTTTTTTCCTGAGCCTTAGATGCAGAGGTTACTTTGTAGATATAACATTTGTCATTGGCTATCCCCAAATCCCTTATCCTGTGCATTTTGAACAATTGCACATCTCTATAATGGTCTCCATCTATTGTAAAAAGACGTTTGTTTGATGAGGGGAAGAGCTACACTTATGCTCAGTGCGCATAGAGATAGGAATTAAGAAGAAGTTTTATTGGTTTAGGAAACTGGAAGAAGTATATTCTCTTCCAAGATCCAGGACCTTACTAGCTACTGGTAGTTGACTAGGTTTACAGGGGCAGGCATGAACTGAATTCCCTCCAGCTAGGTGGACGTTAAGTCTAATTATCCAGCCATTGCTTACCTTCAACAACAACAACAACAAAAATGCGAGTATTCCATTATGTATTGTTTATGTAGGTCATTGTTGTATTTCACAGTCTTTATAACTGTACAGAACTCCTCTTTATTGGCAGCTTCCACAGGACTTTCTTTTTGAAAAAAATTTAAAAATGTATATATTTATGCTGCATCCCAAACTTAGCCCTCTCCCTCCTTTTCTCCTGGTTCCTTCCTCCCACCCTCTTCACCCTATCCCCCCTGCCCTTGTCCTAAGAAGAGGGGATCCTCCCTACAACTCACCCCCATACATTAAGTCACATCAGGACTGAACCCCTCCTCATCCACTAAGCCAGGCAAGGTAGCCCAGCTAGGGCAAAGTGATCAAAGCAGGCAACAGAGTCCTGTCATCGAAGAACGTGCTCAGCTTACTAGGGGACCCATATGAAGATCAAAATGCTCATCAGTTTCATATGTATAGGGGCTAGGTCCTGTCCATGTATGCTCTTTGTTTGATGCTTCTATCTCTGTGAGCCCACGTGGGTCTACTTTAGTTGACTGTGTTGGTCTTCTTACAGCATGTTTGTTCCCTCCAGGTCCTTCTATCCTTCTCTCTGATTCTTCACAGGACTCCCCAAGCTCCACCTGTGAATCTCAGCATCTGATTCGATCATCTTCTAGGGGCGGGAGCATCTCCGAGGATTAAGTTAGGCTCCTTTCAGCAAAGTGTCATTAATGGTGTCAGGGGTTTGCTATATCCCATGGGATGGGTCTCAGGTTAGGCCAGGTGTTGATTGGTCATTACCTTAGTCTCTACTTTATGTTTATCTCTGCCCATCTTGTAGGCAGGTTAAATTTTGATTCAGAGGTTTTGGAAATGGATTGGTGTTTCCCTTTCCACCACTATAGTTCTGTTGGCTAGAAGGTGGCCTCCTTAGTTTCATGTCCACCACTGCTAGGAGGCTCAGCTAGAGACATCCCCATATCCTCTCTGGAGCCTACCTTGTCTCAGGACTCCAGCATGTCTCGTGATGCCACCACCTTTGGTTTCCCTTTTCTTTCCAGGCCACTTCCCTTACCTTCCCCATTCTCTCCATATCTGATGCCCGCCCCCTCGTTTCCCTCTGTACACTCTTTAATACCTAGTTCTTTTTCTACTTCCTCTTCCACTGTCTATGCTATTGCCCCAACTGAGTGACATTCAAGGAGGGTCTCCCTTGGAACCTCCTTGTTACTTAGCTCCTTTGGGTCTATGGACTGTAGGATGGTTACTCTGTACTATTTGGCTAACATCAGCTTATAAGTGAGCACATACCATGCGTGTCTTTCTGGTTCTGGGTTACCGCACTCAGGATGATCCTTTCTAGTTCCATCCATTTGCCTGCAAATTTCTTGTTTTTAATAGCGGATTAGTATTCAGTTGTGTAAATGTACTACCTTTTCTTTATCCATTCTTCAGTTGAGGGACATCAAAGTTGTTTCCAGTTTCTGTCTATTATGAACATAGTTGAGCAAATGTCTTTGTGGCATGGTGGAGCATCTTTTGGCTATTTGGCCAGAAGTAGTAGGTCTGGGACTTAAGGTAGTGCTATTTCCATTTTTCTGAAAAAGGGCCAGATTGATTCCCAAAGTGGTTGTACTTTCTGACACTATAGAGATAATCCTGATAAAGGAGCCTTCTAGGTCAGTGTTAGTTGGATTCCTCTAAGTCCCTTGTCCAGAGTATGTGGTGCCTTTAGCAGAATGAACTTATCTTCAAGTCCTGGAAGGCAACCAGGATCAATGGCAATAGCCTCTATTGATTCAGGAGTCACTTTTACACTCCCCTGAACAACAAATTGAAGAGAGAGAGATTTCCCATGTTTGGCACTGGCTGTTTTTATAGAGCACTGGCATGACTCTATATGGGTGAAGAATTATCATCCCAAATGTCATAAAATCATTATTAAACATATATGTACACATTTGCAATAAATATTGTGAGGTATTAGGCAAAAATAAAATGTTCTCCTATGACTTTATCAAACATATTTACTGTTATTTATTCTTTCTTCCTCCACCTTGCTTAACATTGTCCTTTCTTTCTTCTCCTCATCAATCCTCCCATTTTCTCCATTTACCACCATTTATACCATCTCGGTTCTATAAGCCACTTCTGCGTAGCTCCTTCTTCCCTCTACACAAGATAAAAGAATATATAAGTATAGGGAAGGGCTTTCTGAATAGGACTCCATTTGTCCAGAATTAAGGCCAAAAGTTGACAAATGCGACCTAAAAAAAAAAAGAAAAGAGATTCATTTTTTTTTTTTGACACAGGGTTTCTTTGTGTAGCCTTGGCTACCTTGGACACACTTTGTAGACCAGGCTTGCCTCGAACTCACAGAGATCCCCTTGCCTCTGCTTCCCCAGGCACGTGCCATTACTCCCAGCACGGAAAAGATTCTTACAGGAAATAATCAGCCAAGTGAAGTAAAAGCCCACATTGCCAATTATACATCTGACAGAGGATTGCTATACAGAATATATAAAGAACTCAGAAACAGAATCAAGTAAGCACACTAGAAATTTCTGTGGAGTTCTTAAAAAAAATTCTAAAAAATATCTAAAAAAGTGTTCAACATTGTTTGCAATTAGGAAAATTCAAATTAGACTACTTGGAGATTTTATCTTTCCTCGGTCAGAAAGGCTACCATTAAGAAAACAATTAACAAGAAATGCTGTTGAGGATGTAGGGAGAGTGGAAATCTCATTTACTTCTGGTGGCCATGCAAATTTATACCATCAATCTGAAAATAGTGTGAAGAAGTCTCAAAAAACTAAAAGTAAATCTATCACATGGCACCACTCCTTGGCATGTGCCCAGTGGAATTAACATCCCACTCCACAAATGCTTCTCAGACTTGTTCATTGCTACTCTATTCACCATAACTAGAAAATGGAAACAACCTAAACATCCTTCAACAAATGGATGGATAACAAAAATGTAGTAAATGGACACAATGAAATGCGATTTGGCTGTAAAGAAAACTGAAAACAAGAACTGTACGGGTAAATGTAAGGAAGTAGAACATATATATTACTATCTTAACCCAGACCCAGAAAGACAAATGGAACCTTTGTCCCTTATTTGTTACTCCAAGTACTGAATCTTTAAGTGTAAGTGTAGAATATATATGCTCTTATACTTCTAAGTATATTATATAGTATAAAGTAACATCAGAAACCAAGAAAACAATAAGGGGCCAAGGTGGAGGAAGGATCTGTAGAGAGAATATTTTATGCCTACTGCTATAAACCTAGCTAAATACCCATGGCTGGTGATGTTGTGGACCTTAGAGGAGAACATATCATTGCCACTAAAGAAGAGGTCAGAAATTTTAGAGGGAACGAGGGTACAGAAAGTTAGAGGGTGAAGAGAGAGATGTGGATGACATGCAATATAGTATTTATACATAACATTCTCAAAATATTATTTAATAAAAAATAAACCATGGATTAACTCTCCCTGTTAGCCATTGTTTGGCAACGCCTGCAATAAACTGGCAACTTGCTCAAGGGAGCACACAGTCATTATCTCCTAATGCTGTTCACAGCTAGGTGACACTCAAAATATTGTGCAGGACAAAATCAGCATCCGTATTCAGAAACATGCAGAAAGCTAAAACACCCAAGAAAATTATTTCTTAATATACTCTTCTCTTTGCATATTGTCTTGGTTCCTGTCACCCCATTGACAACTCTGATGAATCTAACCTACTCTGCTCAATTTTTCGTACATAGGTATCAGTTTAGACAGTCATCAAAATGAAATGAAGCAGGCAAAGAAAACTGAGTCTCAAACAGTTTAAATGATACCATGTAATATAGTGACTATCCCCAGTAAATGTACATTTCTAACACTTTTTATGTTATTTTTTAGTTAAATTTTTATTTTTTTATGTTAATTACGGTTTATTCACTTCATATCCCAGCTGTAACCCCCTCCCTCATCTCCTCCCATGGCCCTTTCCACTGATAGGGGAGGTCCTCCTCCCCTTCCATCTGACCCTAGCTTATCAGCTCTCATCAGGACTGGATGCATTGTCCTCTGTGGCCTGGCAAGGCTGCTCCACCCTTTGGGGGGGCTGTTCAAAGAGCCTGCCACTGAGTTCATGTCAGAGACAGTCCCTGTTCCCCTTACTAGGCAACCCACTTGGATACTGAGCTTCCATGGGCTACATCTGAGCAGGAGCTATTTTTTTTTTAAGGTACTGATTTCATTGCTGAAAAGTAATGGCTGACAGTCAACTAATGAAACATTTGACATGGTCAGGGATAAAATAGCTGAAGTACTTACAATAATGACTTCTGGAGAGTGGCTTTCTTGATATAACAGCAGGTGACTACTTATGAGATACAAATCCTTAAAAAGAATGCTAGCTGTACAGAGACTATCACAGTTCCCTAATTAACTCTTCTAATTACATGACAGCTGTCCCAAGTCAAGGCTCAGAGGGGCCACTTGGCTTTGTCACTGTCATCTTTCTTTCGATGTGGACATTTGTTCATTTTCCTGAGACTGAAAACATACTCGTTGAGCACTGTAGGTGACTGGTGCATCCCCTTCTAACATCACCCACTCAAAGTCTGTCTTCTCTGTCATTTCAGTGTCCATTTGGAGCAGTAGAACTTTTTTCATTTTGTCTGTTCTAGGGCCAGAGGTGACTTCTAGTTATGGTCTGAACCATAATAAGAACATTACAGAATCATCTCAAGTCCACCTTCTACAGTGACCACAGTCATTGAAATGCTGTACTTCTGCACTAGGCTGAAGCTCGGAGATTGCTAGGATTTTGTCATTTTCTCACAGGCCATACATAACTGAAGTACAGGACCCCTTGGCTTCAGCTGCTTATTCCCATGGGTTTGGGGAAGTGGCAAGTTTTAAGCATATTTTTCTCGGGGAGCAATAATGATGCATCACTTTGTTATTTAATTTCAGTCCTTTCCCCTCACTCTTAGTAAACATTCATAAAGCAAATGTTATGAGCCATATATATGTGCCTAATGCTTAATGATCTTAAAAAACACACCAAGCTCATGGGTATATTTAAGAGTTGGAGATGTCCCCAGAGAATGAATCATTAGCCCCATGAAAAACTACAAGTGAGTTCTGTTGTATAATTTTTTCATCTGAATTGGAATGTTGCTTCCTGCGTGGAGAGAGGCTCATAGTATTCAAGGATAAAATGGGACGTATCAGGCTTAGGGTGCGCAGACAGAAGATTTACAGTTAGAGGTTGACGCTCTCTCCAATGTTATAAAAGGAGCAGGCAGTAGCTTGGGAGAAAATACTCTTTCCTATTACACTTACTCTAAGTTGTGCAGGAAGCTCAGGGATATTTGTATGCCGACAACCATTCTGGAGTGGAGTTATTGATATTGCAACTGCCTTTGAGATACTCATGCCCCCATAGGTAATATTTCAACTATGCTTCTGTGACTAACCCTAATAAACTCACTGCTTTTGTTTCTCATTGGTGTCCTATCTGAAGTGAATTGACTTCTTTTCACATCGCCCAGGAAAGTTGCCTACTAGATTAAAGGGAAAATTATAGTGAGCAAATATTTGGATCATTCATTCATTTATGCACTTTGTTAACCCATATTTATTGTCCCAGGGGTGTTAGATCACTCCGTCGACCTTTTCTCATGATCTACTTTTTCTCCACAATTGTGCACCTCCCCTGTTAATTTTCAGCACCACGGGCATGTCTATGGAAATTAACCTTTTACAACAACGTGAGCATTTATGCTCTCCTGAAGGTGATGTCCCTTACCTTGATGCATGTGCAATATTATTAGAAATGGTGGGAAATCATCACAGAAAGTCTTTATCTTTTGAACTCTCACCATTCAGTGGATAGAGGGCTACACAAAGGGACTATTGTGAGGTAGGGGAGTGACACACTAGCATCCAGAAAGACCTAGCTAACTTTCTCCTCCTGGCAAAATTGTTTCCCAGCTCATACACCCAAGAAAGGTTTTCTCATCCTCTGATTGGTGGATTCCACCACAGTGAAATGACTGGAATACACATTTAAGCCATTTCTAGCCAGGTGGGCTTTGAAGAGTTTCAAAATAAAAATGCACAAAGACTGGCAATATGTCTCAGTTATAGAAAGTGTGCTTAACAAGTACAAAGTTCTGGGGCTATGTTCTCCAGTCCTTCCTGGCCCCCAACACCAAATGCTGATATTAAAAATACAATGGCTAATTGCAGTCAGTTTCCCCACAATTTTTTGGAAGACATAAACTTAATTTCTTAAAATTTCTAAGTGGTAGCCTGGTGAAGTCAGAAAGTAGAAAAGGTTTCTGGGAGAAAAGCCTCTATGCCCACTGAGTGATCAAAGATCTTAGATTCTCCAAAACCAGATGTGGACTTTTTGTTAAAAAGGCTCATGAGGTCCTTGGCTGGAGGGCAGTACATCTGTGTAGAAAGCCCAAGAGGTCAAGCTAAGTTAGAGTCCTTCCTGAACAGAGGGCTGTATTCAAACTGGCCAGCAGAAGAGTCAGGAAATTGAAAATGCGCACAAGAAGAGGCTTTCAGCAGCTGCTGTGTCCAGAGGAAACCAGTACCAGACAACAGTATTACGGGCCAAATGTGAATTATCCTGCTTTTCGTTTCCTGTCCCCTTTTCTTCTATAGCCCAGTATGTAGAAAAAAATGAGAGACCAAAGATAACAAATCAATACACATACAGCCACATATACTTTGCTCAAGAGTCCAGAATGCTAGAACAGGCTAAAATTGGAGGGAAAAGGGACAGTTCTACCTGCCATTCCTTTTGGAGTTTTTTTTTGAATCTCTTCCCCAACTCTTGAGAGCACTAATTGCTACAATAGGGCTGTTTTCATCCTAAAATTGACTAGAAAGAGTCTTTTATTTCAGAGTGTGTATTAAATCACAAAATTTGCTCAATATTTTATCACTGGTATGAAAATAATGTTCAGTTCTGAACACACTGTGTGGGGAAAGCATAAGATTTCTTCTAATGGTCCCCATCAAGCCACTGTATCCATTGTACCATATATGAAATACTATATTAGTAGCCAGAAAAATTTCACTGACTTCTGGGAAAGAGCATGGTGACTCTTTGCTTCAGAAGCAGGGGGTGAATATTGAAACTATTCAGAAAAAGCTAATGGGAGGAACCTGAGGATTCTTCAGTTTGTAAGCAGTTTTGATCCTCAGCACTCACATAAAAGCTGGGCATGTTGGCATGGCTAAGTAAGCCCAGTGTTTAGGGTGGAGAGGGACAGAGATATGTGGTTCTCTCAAACTTAGTGGCTATTCAATTGAACCAAATGGTTGAGCTCCAATTTCATAGCTTAACCCTGATTCTAAAAAAAAAAATAAGGCAAACAGTGACTGAGGAAGATGCTCATCATGGACCTCTGGCATCTACTTACATGCACACATATGTACAGACATGCACATATGCAAACACATCTCTCTCTCTCTCTCTCTCTCTCTCTCTCTCTCACACACACACACACACACTACGTTACACTAGAAGATAAAAGGAGACTGGTGTCACAGAGCAAGGCCACTGAGCTGAGGGAAACTCAGAGACATCAAGCATGGCATGGAGGTAGCAGAAGATGTACCTGCTGGCGTGTGGCCTGCTATATGTTGCAGACCAAATGCTTCAGACAGTTCTAGAACCTGGGTGATGCTCCTGAGATCAGCTGATTCTTTATGTATGTTTCAAGGACTCTTTAATTCTATGCTCTCACACCCCAAATTCTATCTTAGAGAGTTGAGTATAAAACCAGCAGAAATTAAAGCATTGTCCGTAAAGTAATTCCCTAAAGGCACGTTGGGCAATTTTAATTTATCCCTTGGCACCCAGACAGGAGGAATACCTGAGGAAAATCAGAGTAATTAAAAGCAAATAACTGGACATTTCTCTTACTCTTGAGATGGCACTTAAGTACAATTGTGTTGGTGGCGCCAAACATTTAGAACATAGTTCCTACATGAGACACCCTGATGCAATTCTTGAGAAAAGAGCTGGAAGCATTTCCCTCCACAGATGACTAGAAACCGAGGGTAGTATTGGCCTCAGCAGTCATGTTACTGTGGTCCTAGCTGTGTGACCATGCTTTCTCTCACAGGTTTGATCAGCTGTGGCCACATGCCTGTGAAACGGGAAACAAAGGCAGAATGGCAATGTACTCACAACATGGTCCGACTCTTGTTCCAATGACCTTGCACCTCCTACAGTCTAGTTTCCGACGTATTAGAATTCACTTGGAAATGGAAGCATCTGCTTTTGCTTTCTGAAAGGCTTCTGTAATGAACCCATCTGCATATTTGTTCTCTTGTGCTTTGCATTAGGCGTCTTTATGGGAGATGTCTCTCTCCATGTACTTATGGAAATCTCTTATGCATTCACTGGGAGTTCTTCACTGAGTGCTTTAAGTCTGACTTAACTAACAGGCTTTCCTCTTCTGATCTGATTTGTGCCTTATCACACTACCCTCCACCAAGTACGTCTTCGTCTGCACTATCACATATCCCAGTAGGTTTTGATCTTGCTGCTTTCACCCACAATGGCCATTGTGACAGCTGCCTAGGCCGACCCTGTGACACTCATAGCTTTCTTCTCTGTTGGGATAGTTGAACTTATAGCTGCCACCATTTCCCTGTCCTCATTCTGCTGCAAGGACTGTAATATTCTCTTTTTAATTATGAATATGAATATCTTCTGGGAAGGGGTAGCTACACAGTATCTCTGAAAACTTGGCTTCTCTTCGCAGCTATTTTTAAAAGAAAATAAATTTGATACCAAATTTTCCCCTTTTGGATATAACAGATGAAATACTATAGTTTAAGATGTACCATTCTGTGACTCACAATTTTACCTGCTTCCAGAAAATGCTGAGACACATTGGGCTCCTTTAAACTTTTTCTTGTAAAGTGTGTATTTACTACCTGGTAATAGGTGATAGAGATGACTAGGAGAGTGCCACTGGAGCCTATGGCCATTTGTGGAGGTTTCCATACGAGCTGTCAGATGGCTGCACACAAGCGGTCATGACCTGGGCAGTACACTGGTTCTATCTGTGGTCTCCAGTCATTCTCTATGATGAAACAGAGTTGGAAATTACACCACTATAAAGATGGTCTCTAATCACTCTATACCAAATGCTATTAGAAATTAACCATCACAGGAGTTAGCTAGATAACTGAGGCTGCAAATACAACCTAGGCAGCCATTTAATTTTATAAATTGAGCTTTATTGAGACATAGTTATGCTTATTGTTTATGGCTGCTTTGGCTGTTGTAATGGCAATATTGAGGTTTACGAGTGTCTCAAAGCTCAAAATATTTGTTGTAAGTTTACTTAGAGAATGCTTGCTGACCTACAAACAAGGACATCACATCAGAAATAATAAGATGACAGGGGGCATTCTGGAGATTAATCTTCTAAACACCTGCACGTATACCTTTGAATGTACATCATTAAAGTATAGATAGTACAGATAAAATGATTGCTATTTCTCATACCTGCTCAGTTAGATCTCAGGTCACTCTGAAGATAAGTTCAATATTCCAGAAGCCACTTAGGCTGCCTCCTAACCAGCTGCCTCCCTGAGAATACTGAACTAATACTTTATGATATGGTCCTGCAAAGCATTTGCTTATTCGGTGAATATCTTTTTTCATTCAACATATGCTTTGAAAACGCATCCTGTGGTAAGTGACTAAACCAGTTTTCTGGGAAGGAAAAGGCATAAAGAAAAGAATTTCTGCTTTGTAGTATTTTTTTTTTTTTTTGAGGCATCACGAATGCGCCCACAATGCATGATTTCCTGGTGCCAAGTTGTTACCTCTCACTGTGCAGTTAGGGAAGAGGGGCTGATGCTGTTGACGTCAGAGCACATGGGTCACCTCTGGGCATCATTGAGTTACATGGTTGAGGGTACTTGTGTGCTGCATGTGCTCACTTCCCTTTAGCATTTAATTATAGGATTGTGCCATTAGACCATGATGTTTCATTGGTTGTATCACTGATAAGCACACATGGGTGGTTTTTAACTTTGTGGCTTTTATGGGTAATGCTGCCTTTGGCATTTAGTATAAGACTTTTGGTAAACATATGTAGGTGTGTCAGTTAGGAATATATCTGGAAATGGTAGAGGATAGTCATAGACATAAATTTGTCCCGCCTTACAGACTGCCAGAACCTAGCAGCTCTGGCAGTCTCATTGTTTCACATTCTCACCCAAAATTGGGGTTTCCATCATTTTAGACATTTTAAAAATTTGTGTCATGTTACATATGTTCCTTGATCACCAAATGATTACTTTCAGAGGTTTTTCAGTTATTTGATACTTTCTTCTTTTTCATTTTTTTCCTGATATTTATTTTCCTTTATTTCCTGTATTTACAGTATTGTGTTTTAAAAGACATATTGTAAGTATGAGCGGTTTTTATTACTGCATGCACCTATTGCAATGGTCTTAGTGTTTTGCTTGCATTTTTATTATTACTTTAATAGAACATTTGGAAACATAGAAAGTTTGTATTTGGAAAAGCCCAAATCTTACAATTTTATTTATGGATTTTGCTTTATATATTATGTTAAAAATCCTCTAAGACCATGTAAAAGCCTTAACAGTTTACATTTTTGCCTATTATATGCATGTAATTTATTTTGGGGTAAGGTATGAAGATGGGATCCAGATTTTTGCCACATATTAAAATAACCATTCTTCTTCATGGTACTAAAATGTCATTCTTATAAAAAATTATGTGACATACGTGTTAGATCTGTTTCTAGACTCTTTTTTTCTTTCTTAGGTCCAATTGTTTTTCCTGTAACAACTCTGCACTTTCAATAAATACCTCAGCCTTGTGGCAAGCTTCCTTTCTGGCAGTGTAAATTTCCCAGCTCTGTCCCCCTTTAAAGATGGCTACTTGGCTATTCTTGGTTCTTCACATCTGTCAGTTTGAACAAAAAATAACTGCTAGAGTTTTGGTTTGGATTTCGCACATTTATAGATCAAGTTAGGGATAACTGAATTATTTAAAGTATTGTATTTGTCTTAATTTCAGTATTTAATTTTAGTACTCAGAAGTCTTGCCTTACTAGATTTACATATAGTACATGGCATTTTAGATACTATTTGAAATGATACTTCTGAATTCAACTGCTTGTTGATAGCCTATAGAGATAGAACTTATATTTGACCCATAGACCTTTTCTTTCTTTGTCTCATTACATTGTACCAGTCTTTAGTAAAATTTGCATTGAAGCAGCAATTCTTATTTTGTACCTAAGTCAAAGGGAATTATTTTAGTATTTTACTATTGACGTCTTTTTACTGCTCTGAATCTCTTTCCTTTTTCCATAAAGATATAAACTTAGCCAAACCAAATCTTCATTAAAGACACATAGCATTCAATGTGCCTTTTTTGTGTAATTTTTCTTTTTTTTTATTAATTACAGTTATTCACTTTGTAGCCCACCTGTAACTCCTTTTCTCCTCCCCTCTCAAATCCACCCTCCCTCCCTCTTCCCCACCCATAACCCTCTTCCAGTCTACTGATAGGGAGGTCTTCCTCCCCTTTCTTCTGATCCCAGTCTATCAGGTTTCATCAGGAGTGGCTACATTGTTTTCCTCTGTGACCTGGCAAGGCTGCATCCCCCTGCGGAGGAGGTTATCAAAGAGCAGGGCAATCAGTTCATGTCAGAGACAGTCCCTGTTCCCATTACTATGGAACTGCTTGGACACCAAACTGCCATGGGCTACATCTGTGCAAGGGTTCTAGGTTATTTCCATGAATGGTCCTTGGTTGTCTCAGAAAAGACCCTTGTGCTGAGATTAGACATATAATATAGGATAAACATACTAAAATCTGTACACCTACAGAAACTAATCAAGAAGGAGCACTGTGGCTAAGATGCTCAATCCTCATTCAGAAAGGCAAAGAGGATGGGCATCAAAGAGGGAGAAACAGGGAACAGGACAGGAGCTTACACAGAGGGCCCCTGAAAGACTCTACCCTGCAGGGTATAAAGGCAGATGCTGAGACCTATAGCAAAACTTTGGGCAGGGTGCAAGGAATCTTATAAAAGGAAGGGGAGACAGTAAGACCTGGAGAGGACAGGAGCTCCACAAGAACAACAGAACCAATGTGCTTTTAATTCACCTATCCAAAACACACACATTTAGGTTAGTCTGATGTTTCAAAAGTTATGGGATTTTCATATTAAGAGCGCAAACTTGTCATTACTGATATAAAATAAAAGCAGAGTTCTAATCTCTGTCTTGATGAAACTGATAGTGTTGCAAGTTCTACTTCTGGTGGAACTTTCTACCTGTCTTTCTAAACACGTGAAATAGATTCATGAAGTAGCACTAAGTTGTCGGTAACATCATGTCAGAATCTATGTCCTGTTCGAAACAGAAATTAGTATGTTAGGGGAGGTCCTCCTCCCCTTCCATCTGACCCTAGCTTATGAGGTCTCTTCAGTACTGGCTGCAATGTCCTCCTCTGTGGCCTAGCTAGGTTGTTCCTCCCATGGGCTAGTCAAAGAACCAGCCACTGAGTTCATGTTGGAGACAGTCCCTGTTCCCCTTAGTAGAGAACCACTTGGATACTGAGCTGCCATGGGCTAAGTCCAAGCAGGGGTTCTAGGTTATATCCACACATGGTGCTTGGTTGGAGAATCAGTCTCAGACAAGGCGCCTGTGCCCAGATATACTTGGTCCTTGTGGAGCTCTTGTTCTCTCCAGGTCTTACTAACTCCCCCTTCTTTTGTATGATTCCCCGCACTCTGCCCAAGGTTTGATTATGAGTCTCAGCATCTGCTTTGATATATTGCTAGGACCTCCCCTATCAGTGGACTTAGAGAGGGGCAGGGAGGAGATGAGGGAGGGAGGGTGGAACTGGGAGGGAATGAGGGAGGGGGCTACAGCTGGGATACAAAGTAAATAAACTGTAATTAATATAAAAACAAAAATACGTGTAGAAAAGAAATTTAATTCTGGAATCATTGGTGGCTAAACAAAAGATGCGTATAGATTATTCATATTCTTTATAACTATGAGAAATTTTAAGATTTTTCTCAGATACATCAATCAAGAAATTTGCCAGAGAATACCATCAAATTAACATTTCTAGAACCAAAAATAACCTTTGATTTTTATATTCATTAAAAATGAAATATATGGTTTAATGTGCTGTATGTGTATTTTTATGCCAAGATAACAATAAAAAATAATTTCTGTTTAATGAGCAAAAAAAAAAAAAGAATTTCTTGTAATGGAGATTTTTAAAAAAATGAAACAAAATGAAGTTTCAAATCTTAAAAAGAAAGAAATTAGTTTGTTGTAGAAAGCTTTCCGTATGTTTTTATGCCTTCCAAAGATGTTCCTAAATTACTTGAAAATATTTTGTGTCATTCAAATGCTCTCTAATAAAAGAGTGAACTTCTAGGTTCATTACGCAAAGCACACATTACAGTGTTTGGCTCAGGGTCTTCTAGGAGGAATGAAAAGGATATTGTGCGTAGCTTGCCTCTAAGATGTCCACTGCTTAACCCACTACCTGGTGTTCACATATTTGTTTATTCCCCTGTAAAGAAAGAGCTGCTAACTCACACAACAAAATAGTTATTTCTAGAATGAAAAAAAGATGACTTAAGACTCCCAAGCAAGGTTTTAAAGGACAAGTAGGTTTTACTTTACTCTAGGAAAAACTTTTGTAGCAGAAGAATATACAAACAGCTCTGGAGGAAGGTTCACACAGTGAAGACCTGAGGTATCTTGCCCATAGCCAGCACCAGACATCAGACATGTGAGTTACTACACTGCAAATAGGTCCTTAAGTTTCTCTCCAGCCATCAGATGATAAAGGTCCAAGTCACAACTTGACTTCATTGTCAGGAGAGACCATCTCAGCTTATTTCTTCCTGTTGTTTTCATAGCATAAGATGGAATATAAGGAATAGAGATTTAATTAGGCTAGAAAGACCTAGACTATGACATTGGCACACCCTCCTAACTTCATTATAATGTAGTAGCAGATGCCTTCTTGGGAGATAAAGAAGTGTTCTAGCTTTAGCTAATGTTCTTTTCTTGTAAAGCCACTAGGACCATCAAGAGGCTCCACTCCCAAAGCCCCTATCTCCTGAAACCATTATTATATTAATTTGGCTTTTAGTTCTTCAAAAACACAAGCTTTTGAAGGATACATTAAAAAAATGTAGGCAGAAGTGAGTCAAAAGCACTGAGGTAAGTTGCTTTCAGAATCCTTACCCACAGAAAATGCTGAATGATGATATTTATTATTGCTTCAGGTTATTTTAGGATGGTTTTATATGCAGAAAGAGACTGGTCTTACCTTCAAGAGATAAGTCCTGAACTTGACAATGAGCAACAAAATTGAATTCAAGAAGCCTAACATGGAAAGGGACAGGGAAGTTTCACTTTTTAAAAGCCTAGTAAGACACAGTTGTTGATAGTCTTGCTAAGCAAAGAACAGTGGTAATGGCATTGAAGCAGTTCTCAAAAGCAAAAGGCTACATACTAAAGCTTTTGTCTCTTTGGTTTAAGCAACATATGAGAAAAGTATGATAGAGTAAAATAAGTGAGTTATATTCATGCTTGAAGAAGAATAAGAAATTCCTACCCATTTTGACAAGGAAAGCAAGAGTTTGAAGGGAATGAGAGACAGGGAGTCTGAATTGTGTAAAACTGCATTTCTCTTTCTAAGAATCACCTGTAACTTTTGATTTTCTTTCCCTTGTAATGACTCAGACAACGATCATGAATCATAGTAAATAATACAAAATGTGAACAAATGAGCTATCTTCACACAAAATAAAGTGTGCACATGTCATATACAGATAATTATCAGTCATTAAGCCATTGTAAATAGGAAACAAGGATTTGGAGACTATATTGAAGGTCTAACTTTATCTGAATATATAAAGTTCTGCTCTCCTCTCAGGCTAACTCTAAAGCAAGTTTAGTTTATCGAGCTGGCCCTAACCTCCTGAGGCACATGACAACATATTTGAAAGCAGCTGGTACAACATATTTTTAAGTCCCTGGAAATCTTTCACACTCAAAAGGCCACATGTCATCTAGGAACTATTCATTCCACTGAAGCTATTCTAGAAACATATATCCTAGTTCACGCATGAAAGAATCCAGATGCATTTCACTCAACAGTTGGTTGAGTGAAAATGTGAACTGTATGTTCAACAATGTAAGACAGATAAATACTTCAAACCTGAAGCCATGAATACAAAATTTCCCTTCCTTTCTCATAAAAATTGCATACATTTCCCACTTGAAAAATATTCACAAAGTCACAGCTTAAGCCACAAATGGACCAACATAAGGTTACCATTAGAAGTCAATAAAAAATATTTCATTTCAGAGTCATGACAACGCAGAGGCAAAAGCTAAAACTCTTTAAATGCATTCAAAATCAATAATATGAGTGATTTTGATGACTCGAGTGAACAAATGAAAGAAAAAGATACATGACTAAAAGAATCTTACTGGCTATATCTACAATCAATGACATAATACAAACATGGCCTTAGTAAGTGACATTTCTTCTCTTTTGGATTAAGAATTGGTTGAAATCAATGAAAAAAACCCAACCACTCATGCCGCTACCAACCGTCCTTGATAAAACCCCTGTAGTGTTTTTGCTGACGGAGAGTGATATGGGTCTCAGATCAGCCTTTGCTAATGTAATGGCTTAAGTGGGTTCTGTGTCCTTGTTTGACAGGCATAGTGTCCATTCCGCTGCAGCACTAATATCCTAGCTCACAGATGAAATCGCCAAGCACTGCTGGCAATGAGCACGGGGGTTTCTACAGGATGGGTCCTATGAGCATGCGCATTGTCGCTTCTGGGCAACCATTGCCACCAGAGATCTATAAAGTGTGAATACAGAATCTGGAAAGGTGTCTTGCGATTCTTGCTAGTGCCTGGGCATGCAGAGCAGGTTTTGTTCTTTGTCTTAGGAGTTCTGCACAGGTTTGTCTGTTGTCTCAAACAAACGAACACAAAGCACATTTACATTTTTCTACTTAAAACTCTGCTTTTGCCAGGCAAAGAGCTAGTTAGGTATCACAACAAGAGGCCTGGAATTCCATGTTAGTCATTAGCGTAGGCCAGGAGTTAAAGCTATCTTTAAGATGTTGGAGAATAGATAAAAGTGGTGGCTTAGGGGGAGGGGACCATGAAAAGTAGCAGGGTCTGTGATGGGTGTATCCAGAGAACAGCCAGAGTCATCCCCAGTAGGATGTCAATACAAAGCCCAGATGGTCCTGTTGGGGAGATGCCAAGGGAGATAGCTGGATGTCAGAGATACCAGCAAGGGGTCAGGGCACGGGTGGGGGGAGATAAGACTGGCTTGCTGCTTCTGGAATTTCTCTGGTCAGCTGCGAAGGATGAGGCTCTTGTTCTGGGTGACATCTATTAGCACCATATAATTCTCTCACCCTGCCTTCCCACATCAGCAGACGCATGGAGATTAAAGCATGGAGTGCGCATTCAGATCAGTTATTTTTAAATTTCATTTTCTAAACTCGATGTTCACTTTGTATATGGAAAATAGATAGTATGAATTATGCAAATCTCTTAAGAAGTGTTCTAGTTAAAAATTCTGCCTTGCAGTAGCCAATATAGAAACCATATAAATATGAAATCATGTGGCTGAGGTTCTATATTCCTTAGTTTTCTAATGTGAAATTTCAAAATGACAAAGTAGGATGGTCAATAGATTAGGGGTTACAATTCTGGAATTCTAATTTTGTTCCAGCACAGTTATAAAAGGAGGCAAACAAATATTAGAACTTTTTAGATCATATTCCTTATTTGCTAAGAGATGCTTAATTTTTATCAGCTAGTTAGACATTTGGCAGGAAGCAAATGTAATTATGTGTGAAACTAGCTTGACATTTTTCGAAATCTTTGTAGTAGATTATTCTCAACCTTAAGTTTTATTTTTGTTGTCAAGAAGTTAGAAGCTAGCCAGGTGGCTCAGAAGGCAGAAAGAGAGCTTGCCAGGAGCTCTCTAACTTGAGCTCACATCTTGATTAACCACATAAAAAGTGGCGCATGGCAGCACATACCTGAACCCCAGGACCAGGGAAAGGGATCCCAGAGCCTCGCTGGGATTCTGGCTCAAACCAGTGAGCTCCAGGTTTTGAGAGGTGTCTCAAAATGTAAGATGGGCAGTGATCTAAGAGGATACTTAAAATCAAACCTTACCTTTCGCGTGCACGTGCGCACGAGGACATGCACGGGGGGAGGGGAAGTTAAGGCAGATAATTATATCATGATTTTATACCAGTCCTTGTTTCACCATGTTATAAGCAATGGACCCGCAGTGACCACTCTCATGGGTGATTGAGGAGAACATCCCTGCTATCTAGTACCGTACCTTGTAGTAGCAAAATAACAATCAAATATGTTGGACATCTCCAGTTAGCATCTCTAGCTTTCTCCTCTTCTACTTAACCATGTTCTTGATTCATCAGTTGAATCTGTTCCAGTCAGATTAACGTCCCATTAGGTTTTATAATTGCCTGAGATCTTTTCACCGGTCTAATAGCTGTTTTGTAACTAAATCTATCTTCATCCAATAAGGATTGATGGAATACAGATTCTTCTCTACGTGGCTTTGTTCTATAGGATGAGGGCCACAACCACCATGAAAGATGTAGGAACTGCTTACCATCACCCAGAAGAAAATAGCACCAAGACATAGATCCTGGCGGCATACTTTAATCCCACAGTAAAATAGCACTTCCATCTCCCCAGTCCACAGGCACTTTTACCATTCTATTCCCACTCCACTGCCCTAGCTGCACAGGTTTTAAGTATCTCTGTCCTGTAGCTTATTCAGAGGTAGGGCAGCACCTTCAAAGAAGAAGCTTTCTATTGCCTGTGCACGACTACAAACAGTGTTTATTAATTTGAAGCAGTGTTTATACACTGCTGACAGTTTATTTTTATTCATTCCGTTAGTTGTCTAACATTGGATAAATGCCTACTTAATGACCATGGGTGGTAACATGGTGAAAGAAAACCAATAAACATCAACTTTCCTACTCAGTTCTGGTAGGGGATGCTGGGTAACTGACTTCACAGCATCAGCGCTTTGACAAGGTTCCAGAGAGCTGTCTAGAAGCCACCTTTATACATACATAAATAGTACATATAAAAGTTGAACTGATTTTTATATCTTAATGAAATGAGAGAAGCTTTCTAAGTGGAAAGAGAAGGAGCCTGCATCAAGTTGCAGGAGGGCTTTGTGAAGGCTTTTCTATAGGAGGGAGACTTGCATCTGACTTTGAAAAATAAAATAGACTTTGGATAAGGAAGGAGAGTCATGAGGAAGCAGAGATGTGAGGAAAAATGTGTTTTGGTCATACAACTAGATGTGCTAACCTGTTTCAGGCGAAGGTGTAAATTTAGGAACAGCAATATTTATCCTCGCCATCCAGAATGCTAATACACAATTCCACACTTGTTCTTTCACCCAAATGGGGTCTGTATAAAGACTTGTATGATCTGTTTACACCTCATCTGTTCACAAGGGCAACAGGCTTCCATCTGAATGCTGTGGCAGGGGGGGAGGGGATTTAGCAGTTTGGGTGCCTGGCTAAGCTTGTTGAAGAGATGTTCTGCCTGTCATGTAGTCAGTCCATTTCAGCCAGGTCTTAAATCAATATATAAATAAGGAAACCAGGAGACCCAAGGGGCAGAAAGTCCTTGCAATGATATATAGACAAGGGTTTTCCTTAAAGAAGTGCAAAATTTAAAAAATAAAAAGTGTTGAAAAGTTAGGAAGGTTTAAGGGGTATAAAGTGCTTACCTTTCAGCATGTTATTCTTGGACCTGGGCCATTTTCACAGTTACCATGGTGTTTTATATTTGTCCTTATTCATTACTGATTTTATTTTATGAGTCTTAATCCAGGAAATGCCACATACAAAGTCCACTGAAAAAAATTTCCAATCATGAATTTTAAATATGCAAGAAAAAATAAAAATACTCATTTCTCAGTGCCCCAGCCCTCAACCGCCACCCCCCCCCCCCAGAAAAAAGCTTATTGGCGAGCAGAGTGCAGCAACTTTAAATATGGCAGAGAAGGGACTTTCTCTCTCCAGATCTGACAAGTATTGAAATGAGGTTTAATTAGAATACATTATAATGTACTTGTCATTAACATAATGCACTTAGGGACTCCTGTGCTATACCAGAACTCAATGCTGGAATGCCCCAGGTTTCTTCTTGAAATGGCATTTTTGTGAGCACATTAAATGCAACTTGCCTTTAGTGTCATTGACACCTTGTATTATTTCTTTCTGTGTTCCTGGGCTGTGAATGTCCCATGGGCACCTGGACTGATTCTTAACTAGAGATTTTTGGAGCAGGCTCTTGCTTGGTGCCTCCTGCTTTCTCATCCAACCTAGCCACAGCTTTGATTCAGCTTCTCTTTTGTCTGCGAGGCTTTCAGTTTGAACTTTTCAGATTACCTACTTTTGCTCCCAATGTGGCTCATGAGAGTAGTTTGGAGTTCAGTTGTGAGGCTCATTTTGCTTGCTGTCATGTTGTTTCAGAGGATCAAATCGGGTGCCCCTTTGTGGACATGCAACTCTAATTTAATCCCATTATGGAAAAAAAATGAATGACTTTCATTCTGGCAAATAACTTCTGATATTACTTTTACTCATCTAACTCATGTATATGTTGTTACTTATGAACATTTTGTTTTAGATAGCAGTGTTTGCTGTTATAACCTTATTAAAATATATTAATACTAATCTCAATGCAGAATGGGGCTGGGCTGGTTCTATGGTGTAGAACATGACTTCATTTAAATGTTCAGGATTTGAAGAAAGCGCCATCTAGCATACAATCTCTGTTGAAAATAGACAAGTTGAATTGAGTGAAAAGTTTTTAAAACGTTCATAATTTGACAAGGATAGTGGTTTATTCAATTAAAAAAATCCAAGGTCACATAGAAAGTTAATAAGGAAATGGCATCATTCAGGGTGGCTTGTTGCTATGGTGATGCCAGGATGCTGATGTACATTTCATTACATTCAACACTTGGATGTTAAGGCCAACTACATACTAAGTTTTCGCTAGTTATTACAGACACAGTCAGATCTGCAAAGAATTATATTAGCACTTCTGTTTCCGAAAAGTTACGTTATTTTAGTATATACAGATAATTGCCATATCTGTTATTTGTATTGATTCTTCCATTGTGATTTTATCCTATAGCTGCAAGCTTGTTGGAGCAGAAAATCCAAGAGTCCTAATTTTCTTTTCTAGAGTGTGTATGTTTGTGCACATGTGTGTGCCCACCCTCACCCACATGAGGGCATTTGCCTGTGTCAGATGCACTGGAGGTGAAGTTACAGGGTATTGTGAGCCATCAGATGCGGGTGCTGAAAACTGACTTTGGGTACTTTGGAAGTGCATTGTGCACTCTTAACTGCTGACCTGTCTCTCCAGCCCCATCAGAAGCAGCTCTTGGTGGGTAGGCTTACATTGCCAACCTTTCTGTTAGCAGTTGAGCATGATGGGTTGTGCCAAAGAGACATTTACAAAGTTAAAATTTTTAAAGTGGGACACCTGATGCACAATAAGTCATGCTATATTTTGAATAGATGATGGTGAACCTGTTGTCAAGTCTAATAAAGGCAATTAATTAAAAACTATGGTGTGGTGGGCTCCTGTCTAAAGACTCTACCCAGCAGGTATTAAAGCAGATGCTGAGACTCATAGCCAAACTTTCAGCAGAGTACAGGGAATCTAATGAAAGAAGGTGGAGATAGGAAGACCTGGAGAGGACTGGATTTCCAAGGAGCTCAACAGAACCAAAAAATCTGGTGACAGGGGTCTTTTCTGAGACTGATACTCCAACAAAGGACCATTCATGGAAATCACCTAGATCCCTTGCACAGATGTAGCTCATGGCATCTCAGCCTCCAAGTGGGTTCCCTAGTAAGGGGAACAGGGAATGTCTCTGACATGAACTCAATGGCTGGCTCTTTGACTACCTCCCCCTGAGGGGGGGCAGCCTTACCAGGCCACAGAGGAAGACAATGCAGACAGTTCTGATGAGACCTGATAGACTAGGGTCAGATGGAAGGGAAGGAGGACCTCCCCTATCAGTAGACTGGGGAAGAGGATTGGGAGGAGAAGAGGGAGGGAGAGCAAGATTGGGAGGGGAAGAAGGAGGGAGTTATAGCTGGGATAAAAAGTGAACAATTTTTAATAAGTAATTAAAAAAACCTACGATGTATTGAGTATTTACAATTTTCTAGGTAATTTATAAGAATGGTTTTCTCAGGGCTGATCACGTGGTATTTGAAAACCAGTTGATATGTTTTTCCCTGAGGAAGACTGTTTTTTCTGTTCTCTGCACTCCTTTGTTGTTCATTGTATAGGGTTGGAACCTTGGAAGATTTTCTTAGAAGTAGCCATGTGTGATAAGAGGCATTTGTATGTGGCCAAGATCCAGCCCAGATGAGCCCTGCAGTTCTTATGAGTTCTCTGTCCACCACCCTGACTTTCTTTCTCACTTTAGAGGTAGACCAGTTAGCTGTAGTTATATATATATATATATATATATATATATATATATATATTTACATATGTATATCTATTGTTGTCATCCTCATACATACAAGTAACACAGGATATTCTATGGACTGAGTAAGTTATATTTAGGAGTATATTAGTATATGCATAAATGAATGCAACAAGAGTTACTGGAAAAAAGAAGCCGTGAATTTGAAGTAGAACCAGGAGGGGTATATGACAGGGTTTTGAAGGAAGAAAAGAAAGGAAAGGTAAAACTATTATATATTTCTTATTATCCCAAAAGGTTTTTTTTGAAAAGATGTAAAACAAAAAAATATTTTTTAATTAAAATTTTATTTTTTATATTAATTACAGTATATTCACTTTGTATTCCAGCTGAAGTCCCCTCCCACCTCCCCTCCCAATCCCACTCTCCCTCCATTATCTCCTCCTATGCCCCTCTCCAAGTCCACGGATAGGTGAGGTCATCCTCCCCTTCCATCTGACCCTAGCTTATCTGCTCTCATCAGAACTGGCGGCATTGTCCTCCTTTGTGGCCTGGAATATTTTTTTCATCTTAGTTCTCCAGACTTTGCTATGGAGTAGGCATGATTAGATTTTCTTCTTCTGTTTTCTTTAAAAAAAATAGAAGTATCTGGGACTCAAAGATAAATTATCTTGCACTGTGTCATATTGCTTAGAGGACTGTGAACCCATAGTATGAACACAAGAAATATTGTCCATCTTGGATGAAATTCTCTTATCTCCCAGTACATGGTGTTATAAGAGAGGATAATCAAATGTGATGGAGATCTCAAAGGTCAATAGGCCATACATGAGTGATGGAAGTAGGCCTTAACTTTGACGATATATCACTAAGGTAGTAAGAAAATCTAAGAAGATATAATGGCCTAAAAATTTTCATCCTAGATGCCTAAAAAATTGAGAGTAGAGGAGCCGAAGAGATGGCTCAGTGTTTAAACAAACTGCTTGTTGCTCAAATCAGAAGATTCTTGTAAAAGCTAAACAGCAAGCATGCCTCTAATCCTGACACTGAGGAGAGAGAGACAGATTCTGAAGGCTTGTTGTTGAGCCACTCTAAGTAAAATGATAAGAAGCTCCAAGTTCAGGGAGAAATCTTGTTTGAAAAATGAATATGGAACATAACAGAGAAAGACATCTGATGTTGACCTTTGGCCTACATATGAGTGTATGGCTACATGCACCCTCACAAATACATGCACACATACACATGCTTACATACACAGAGAGATGAATACACACACATCCAAATAGAACACACACACACAAACATAATACCACAGCATTCATACTTAACAGAAAGTCAAAATGGAAATAAAGAAATTCCTTGAATTTATTAAAAAAAATTACAACACACGCCAGGAAAATAGAAATAGTGTTTTTCAATTCTAGAAAAAAAGATCAAGGCTAAAAATACTGACTTGAGTACTGACTACACATTTAACGTGCAATAGAGAGCAACCATACTTTGTTCTGAGAATAAATGTCATTAGGGGGTGAAAGTATAAAAATGGTGTGATGCATGTCATAGGACAAAATGAAAACTTTCATAGTAACTTTTAGCATTTAACCTTTCACTTTGCCTTCCATCCAGTGCAGAGCACACACTATATACAGCTAATAAAGTTTAAACAAATGTTTTGATGGCAGGATAATTAAGTCAAACAGAATAATTTCTAGTGAGAATGGATGGTCATTATTGGATAAATTAATATATCATGATTTTTTATTGAGAAATGCAGCCTAACTACCTCATGCAAACTTTTCTTTTTTTTTTCTTTTTTTTTTTTTCAAGCATATCACATCATTTATTTACTCAAAACTGTTGAATGCTTTTCTGTTACCTTTGAAATTAAATCCAAACTCTTTACTTTGTCTTACAAAAACAAAATGGTGTTCATGAGGACAGCATGTCTGACTTCCCTTTGTAGGTTAGATCTGACCCATGGCTGTGAACAGCCCAGGACTACATTACATCTTCATGTATGATGCTGAACAGGAGGGTCCTCTTTGATGACATGAAGGTTATAATAATATTTATCTTTGAGAGTTTGGGAGAAGTTGATTTTTTTTGCATAATACTTGTTATAAAAAACAATGGGATCTGATATTTATTATGCACTTGTTAACCTCCAATAAGTATTTTCAATTAGAACTTCAGACAGGTGAGATATTATATCTATCACCAATAGTCTTAGGGAAAGAACTTTTTACCCTAAGAATATTTCCATCAAAATAACCATAACTGGCCATGTAAGTGTTGTGCTTTCTTATTTTCTTAGCTGTATTCAAATCTTTAATTAATTTAACCTTTACAAAACTGAAAGTGAACCTACAGTAATGTTTAATAACAAGTTTATTGAATGTTAAAATTTAGAAAAACATTACCCCTAAATGGTACAATAATGTTCCTAATCAAAATGAAAAAAATTACATCCTACATTTTGATAATTTCAAAAAATGAAAATTTATGAATTACAAGCTCATTTTTTGTAATAATTATAATTATTTCTATTCTATTTATACTTTGAGAAAATTAAATACTTCTAACCCCTGAAGAAAAATCAAGAGATTTTTTAACAGTCTGCCTACCTCCTTTGGTAATTTTCAGCAACTCTCTAATATCTCAAATGCCTGAAATATAATGTAAAAATGTTCTGTGGTTCCTGACCCCGATCTTCTGATGACATTTTCTTTTTACATCCTACCATATTTTACAGAGAAGTGTTTCCTGGGATAGAAACACTCAATTTTCAGTTGTTTGATAACCGGGTGTGTTTTTCTATTCCTTTAGTTATTTCAGAATGACTTTAATTGTACAAAGTATATCCAGTCTGTGAAGAAAGGAGATCAAAGTGACTTTTCCCGTAAGCAATCATAGTGTAATAATTTAAGCTATTTATTGTAATCAGAAGTAGCATTGTTAAATCAGATTTAAAGATTCATAACCATTTAGCCAATAGTGCCATGTTGTTCCAAAGTGGGTAAAGCTCATATCCAGAACAACGGTGGATAATGATTGCTTCCCCAGCCCCTAATTCTTATCACACTTTTAAAAACTAATAGTCATCATGCCTAAACAAGACCTGAGCCATGATACCACCAATGGACATGCTAAATTGAAAGGGGAAAATCTTATGGGACCCCACTCCTATACAAAGGACTACTGGTGACTAATAACTGCCGAGACAAGGTGAATTAGTCCTCCCCAGTTAAGCCCCCCAACTGGTTATCCAATACCGAGTGTCAACCTTGAAGTTGTATACAGACAAGCAGTAAACTCAAACATATGCAAACTCAGCAGGTTGTATAGTTCTGCATTTATATACCTGTAACAACAATAATTTTTAAGGACCATGAAACAAAAAGACAATCATTACAACAGGTATAAAGTTAAATCCCATCATTGTTTTGACTTACATTCTCAGAATGATTAGTCATAGAAAACATCTTTTACGGAGTAGTTATTTGTATGTTTCTATAGGATATCCACACCCTTACATTCATTGCAAAGTTATTAAAAATCACATAGTACAGAAACAAACCAATTAGAGACAGACTGAAGAATAAGGGAAATGTGGCATCATCATACAAAAAGCATATCTTTTCATTTACAACATGGATAGAGGACATTGGATTAAATGAGATAACTCAATAAAGAAGAGACAGATACCATATACTTCCATGAATGTGAGTGTATAAAATAGTACAATTCATAGAATCAGAGAGGAGAATACTGATTGAGGAAGGTATTCGGACATTAATATTTACTATTGATATATCTCTTAGTGAAGCTGTGGTTAATCCTAAACAGCTGTATAACCAAATCACCACACAGAGACTAGGATTTATTTTGTTAACCTAGAACACAATGCTGGGCAATAGTTACTCCATTCTAAACCTCCAAGCCCGCATAGTTCCTACCGTTCAGATTCTACCCATTATACTTGCTTTTAGTGATATCTTAGGTCCAGTTCATTTCTCCACGTTGTTCCAAGACCTGTCTCCAGCTTATCCTCTCCCAACTTCTGCTCCTCTTCCTCCTCCTCCTCTTTCTTCTCCTCCTCCTTCCTCTCCTCCCACTCTGAACCAGGATGCCCCACCCTATCCTCTCCTTTGCTCAACATTGTGGCTGGTTGTTTTAACTGACAATTTAGAGAACAAATGGTAGCATGTTTACAGACAGGTGATGCTTAGAATAAGTATCACAATGCAATGTCTGGATTGAAACCTGAGAGTGGGGAAGAGAAATCAGCATTTAAATGAACAAGGGCAAGGTGTATACATTCCAAAAGAACATTATACCAACGGGAAGGGATTGTTCTTTTTTAAGTGTAAAATTGTGTGAAACGATTAAGTTCAGGAGATCTATAAAAGACAGTCTATGCAGCTAACAGTACAGTAGTACATATAACAGACACATACAAACACACACACACACTGTACTAGTTAAACAATTCTTTTTTTTTTAATCATTTTTTATTGATTTTTTTTTGGGAATTTCTCATCATGCACCTCAATCACAATCACTTCTCAGTCCTTTCATGTCTGATCCCCAACCCCTGTGATCTCTCCTCAAAAGTAAAAATAAAAATGTAAAAGTACAATTTCAGACTCTTACAGGCCTGCATCTTGAATGGAACGGAGTCCTTTTCCTCCTGCACCATCGCCAGAAGCCACCAATTGTGGAGATCTACACTTTATCATCAGCATCATACTTTTAAAGAGTTCTCTTTGGTGACTGCCTGTCTAGGTCGTTACTCTGAGATGGGGGTAAGGGTTGTGACAGAGGCCTTCTCTCTCAACTATGCAACTGTACTCATCGATATCACAGCAAAAGGACCCTCATTGCTCTTCCCAGATCATTGGCTTCCATAGGGTTTGTGGTGATGGCACAGACTGCAAACACTGCCTCCCCCAGACACAGCATGCATTAGGACTGTGGACATAGACAATGCCCCTGATGATGGCAACATACATCATTTTGGCCTCAGGTGGCAGTGCAGGCCGCTCAGATTATTATTGCCTCCAGCAGTAGCATGTCACATGGGCATCAACATGTGGCTTCAGGCCACAGACATCTGCATGAATTTCGGTGGTTAAAAAAACAATATGGACATCAATAGGGCCCCAAGTGAGGTGGGCATGGGGCTGGCTGGCTTCAGCCTTAACTGTAATCATTTCTACCTATAATAATGGGTAACTGAAGAAATTGATAATAATCTATTCCTCCAATCAACCAAGCAAACACAGAACACAAGATGATATAAAGATGACGTAAAAACTTTTCATCTTGGGTGTAGTAATATATTTTAGGCATGTGTTTAAGTTCAAATCAGCAAAATGTATACATTAAATGTATGCAATTTCAATATGTCAATCAAAACCCATCAAGGTTAAGGCAGTAAAACAGCCAGGAAGCCACTTATAAAATTAATGTTCATGATGTTCAATATAAATCAAAACCAACCTTTCAGTCTTTATAACAACAACCTAAATGTCATACTGTAATATCACTGTATAAGAAAATGCATTTTATTCATTATAAGTACAAATTCTCATGACTCTGTATCTATGTAGGCATTACTTTCATTGCAGAATGTGAATTTCAGTAGGTTAAAGAAGTAATGATAAAGTACTTGTAGCAAAAGTCAACTGATGGTGGCTCTTACAGTGTGGGACACATTAACACAGAGGGGCTATAAAATTCAAATACCTCAGAGGTGGTAGAGTTAACGTAAGTGTGTTAAAAGATCAGGTGCCAATCAATGGGGTGTGGTGGCTTGGAGAAAGGCAGTTTGCACACTGCACTTGAAGCACTGTAGAAACATTTGGAGTCGAGTAAGCCACCTGTGTTTTGGCTGTGTTTTTTTTACTCACTGCCTTATAATCTGCTGCCACTTATTTTAAAGAATTTGATTTATGTTTGTTTAAAATACCGTTCCTTAACTCCACTGACCCACATCTGTTTGCCTACTTTCACTCCAGAACTGGAATAATAATTTATATCATTACATTATATTAGGTGTTTAGAAGACAGTGATAATTTGAATTAATTCAAGGAACATATGTTGATTATAAACTACATGGCACATAGAGTCTGCTGAGCATGACATGTAGGAAAATAGCTTAGGGTAATTCATCATGACGTATTATCCCAGCTGCACGAGTAAGCTCTAGGTAGAACAGTGGAGCAGGACATTCTTACTCACCTAGGCGCCTTACCGTGTTTACACCACACATTCTCTGTCTTTTCTGTGTTTTCATTTGTACAAATTATGAGCTGACAGTTACACCCTTAACGTTGAGACTGAGGGAGAGAAGCAGCATGGCTAAGCAGGAACAGAAAGCAATAAATAAATAATAAATAAAACCAAAAATTCTTGCTTCTGAGGAATGGAAGGCCTGCGAAGCACGCAGTGTGCAAGACTTCGATAGAAAGGCTCTGGCTGAGAATGAGTAGTTCTCCCTACACTGGGAGGGCAGTTTCAAAGAATCTCCAGGAGCTTCAAGGTCCAAAGATGACAATGCCTGAGCACATACCTCAGTGATATACCTACACCCCACTTTCGAAAAGCAAGGTCAACGCAAGATGGTGATGGTACAAAAGGGAAAAAAAAATCTGGCCTTTTTGTTAACAGTAAAATTACATGGTTCTGGTATATCACGTTAAGTATCAGCATATCACAAAAGAGCAGGTGGATGGGAGCGAGCCGTTTTCAGGCTGTGGTGGTTTGAATGAGAGTTCTCCCAAAGTCAAGGATGTTTAAATATTTCTCTCAGTTGGTGGAGATGTTTAAGTTGGTTTAGGAGGTGTGGTCTTACTGGAGGAAGTACATCATTAGGGGGTGGGGTTTGGGGTTCAAAGCCACACACCTTTCCCAATTTTTCCTCTGCTTTGTGCTTACCTATCAGGACTATCAGCAACACTTTCTGCCCTTATGGGATGGACCCTCAATTCTCCATAACTGTAATTCCAAAATAAGCCCTCCCTTTTCTAAATTGATTTTGCCATTGTGTTTTATCTTACCAATTGAAAAGTAACTAATACCACTCATTCACAAGGTTACATTGACTACCTAATGTCTCTAGATCCTGCTCAGATTTTATTATAGTGGTTATGTTCGATCCTCTGCAGAGCCAGTTGAGGAAAGTGGAAGTTATTAGATTCAAATGATAATCTCTTGGATGTGGTGATTATGAGAACAGCACATAGCAGTTGCAGCGCTTTGTGTAGTGGTGTGTTTAGCGTAGCACCCAGGCCATGCTGAGTCCTGGCTCATGATCTTAGCCCCTGCTATGTGAACTGCTCCATTCATACCATTCTGCATCTCCGTTTCCATCACTGTGCAGTCTCTTTGTACAGAAGGGATGGTGATGTCTACTTTCTGAGGTCTTCAGAATGGGGAAAATAAGCATTATAGGAAGTGCTTAGAGCAATGATCCCGACACCATGAGTAATGGTATGGGCCTTGTCACTCATTTCCAACAACGGTCTGCTGGTTGACCTCCTACAGCTAGAACCTGCTATTAATTTATACTCCTTAAGCATCTAGAATCACACATTACTTTTTACAAGTATCTGATCTTTTTTTTTTTTTTCTATAACAAAATTTAAGACAAGATTTTTCCAACTAATAAAGAGTTTGGCCTTCGCTATCTATGTGCTATATTTACTTAGACCAAATTGCTACATAATCCTTCATATGGGACTCCTTCCGCTTTCCCTAGCCCTCAACCAGAGTATATCTAATTCCTTGGTAATATTTAGATTAAATTTAATTGAGGTTAATAAAATTGTATTTTTCACATATGATCAAAATCTCTAAGTTATTTTAAATCTCCCCAAGACTAAATTTGGGTTTCCTGCTGTCAGAGAGAGCCTTTTTAGGCCTGAACTCAGCTTACTGATTTTTCTTACTGGTTTTGCTTCATTGGCTAGTTTAATGTTTGTCATAGAAACCATAGATTTCTGGCCTAATTTCTTGCTGTTTCAGCAACTGAGTCATAGACTTCCACATTTTTTTTTCCTGCTCTCCTTTAATCGGAAAACCACATTCTTTTTCCTAACACGTGTTCATGGTTTTTTGTGTGTCTTTTAAATGCTACTGGAGAAAAATATCCACAAAAGCTACAAAATTAAAGCTTGTACTGAGTTTTTTCTCTCTGAATGCACAAGTCAGGCCTTCCACACTACCAAACTTTATCCAGTTTATCCAATTCTAGGCTCTTGATATGCTCTGCTCACAAGACTCATATCTAACTTCCATTGCAGTCATATGGCCAATTACACATTATCTATTGATTTTATGATTTAGTCTTACAGTTATTAAAAATGAAAGGTGACTCATTTTCCCTGACATTACATATTTATTTGTTATCCTTTAACAAATCCGTATTTGTTAGCGTGGCTTTCCAAATAACCAAAACAAATTCTATAAATTTTATCTTTTATTCCTTTCAATTCTGTGCGTGACGCACTGGAATGATTTAATTGAAACCATCAGGTATTCATGACCTGCCTATTGGCACTCTACAGGCTGTTGTGAAGCATGAGAAATAAAGCATGAATATTTCTCTTAAATAATTTAATATTTGGAACAGATTATTGTTCTTAATATAGTACCTTATTATAAAAACAAAACAAAAACAAAAACTTGATCAAATTATATCCCAGCATGCTTTAAGATTGAATGATATGTTTCTGCTTAGTTTGTTTTTTAATAACATGAATGTCTTTAGTTAGAGTAAAATGAAAGGTAAAATTGAAAGAAAATTTTACTTCCAGCTTCTACAAGGCCAAGTGTCAATGTTGTGTTATCTTGCCAGTTCACAAACATTTTTTTTCCAAAAATAAGCTTTACATTCCTTTATTGGAGCCAGATTCCTGACATTAACAGTGATGTATTTACTAAGCAGAGTCCTGGGCAGAAATCACACACCATTTTTCTAGACAGATCTTGGTTATACTTTGCTGAATGATGGACTAGTTCCACTTGTAAAGTTTTATACATCCAAAAGCTTTGCATTTGACCAGGGTTAGACATCTTTCTGTAAGAAAAAAAATATATTCCTTATTCTAACCTTAAACTTCTGCACAATTTTAAGAACTATAATCTTGTAAAATCCAAGCAACTCAGCCATCTTATCTTGAATTAGACAGCCAATGTATTTATTTCTGCCTATTGGCCAGCAGCAACCTCTGCAAACCATCTGGAAGAACAATTTTTTAAGATCACATCCTTTTTCTTCCTGGCCTGTCTAAGATAACAACTGTTGAATGAAACATTGTCCCTTGTCCTTCCCCAGGGAAACATATTGGACTCAAACCCCTGAGTTAGTTTATTAGTTAGAAAAATTTGGGTTGGCAACTTCACCAGACCAATAATATTGATATGTGTAGTTACTGAAAGAAGATAATGTTTAGACTATTCATTCTACTTATTTGCTAGTCTTTTTGTTGCCTGAATCTTCCAAAAGTCAAAGGTGCTACAGTTTTTACTTCACAGTGTGTTTCTCTAGTCAACATCTGTGAGCATTGTCACTGGACAGTAACAGTGTCCACAGTACAGAATGCATCTGAAGATAAAGCATTTAGGTAGCATCCCTGAAACATCAAAGCTGTCTATCTGGTTTATTTTCTGAATGTGGCATAAAGGAATATGGTGAGAATGCATTACTTAACTATAGAGGCAATCCAGTTTTTGGAAAAAGGAGACAAAGCCTCTTCAGTTGAGTTATTCTTGGAACATTTCCTTCAGTTAGTACAGGATCATCTATTTCTGTCATAAATGTGGAAACAAATAGGCCAGATTAGGAGATGAAAATCTGTTGGAAGCAATGAGTATTAAGCCCCAAGATGAAATTCTATAAGCACACTGAAGTAAGTAGATGGGGGTATTTACCTGCTGTGGGATGAATAGCCCATACACATTTGGTTTTGGAGCTATTCTGTATCTTGAAGACAAGACACTGAGTCACCACCGTCTCTGTCCATGTGTGCATACGTGTCTGCTTCAAAGTGTTCTCTGTGTCACTACAGGCGAGTCAGTAGGAAATACGCTATCAAGAAAAAAAGTTGAGCAACATCTTTTATTAATTTCTTATTGTTAATGCTGATGTGCGGCTACTTCCTGTAAATGATGTGCTCTTAATTTCACTTAGGAAACCGCACCCAGATTTTATGATCATGGAAATTTAGTTTACTTGAAATATTTAAGAACTTATCTTGTAAATATCAAGGTAATTTTCTGTGCAGGAAAAAAATTTCATTTAGATAGAATTTAAATATTACCTTTTTTTTTTTTTGCATTGTGTTTCTGACATGGGAGACTGGTAGCTAATTGAGAAGAGGTTGGGCACAGTCTGAGACTTACCTGTTTAAGAGCTTCTTACCTCGTTAAATGTTCAATTGATTGTTTTGGTTACTTAGCATATAACATAGACATGACTATATGCTAGAAATGAAAACAAAATATGTCCTCCAAGTACTTACAACCTGTTGAAGAAGACCTTACCATCAGAACAGACTGAAATGAGAGAAAATGGTATTTTAAAAAAGCATGGAGGCAGGACTCTAAGTGTTTTCCCCAGGTGGGCTATATGTGGAAGGAGGGATATTTCAGCACAGCATACAGTTCTCTGGGAAAATGTCAATAGTTCATCAGAAAGTGCACCAGAAATGTTTTAATTTCATTGAATGGCAGTTGTGGATTCTGCTAAAAACAGCAAAAAGAAAAACACTTTTATTTCTTAACTTTCTCAGCTCTTCATGGGGTCCTCCATGCTCAGTTCTCAGATGCACCAGTGAAATGCCTGATTCTCTCAAAGGAATTCATATTACTTAACTTCTGTACAAGGAAGGCAGGCCCTCATATGGATTTCCAGTGTAGCCTGCCTCTGTGAGGCAATCCTGACCTTCACTGGCACCATACTTGGTTGATGTTCTCTAGTGTGGGAAATATGCCATTAATGCAGACACTGGGCTAGGGAGATGGCTCAGTGGCTGTGATGTTTAACTTAATTCTCAACCAGGAAAAATCTAGAATCACTGGGAAGAGAGTCTTGATGGGCAGACTCTCTTGGAGAGCAGGTTGTCCCTCTGCCATGTCAGTTGGGGGATTGTTTTGACAGGCTGAAAGCATGTAATACCATTTTTTGGCTGGGGTCCATGGAAGGTATAAGACCAGAGAAGCCTGCATCAGCAAGATAGTACATTCATTTGTTTCTGTTTTAGACTGTGGATATGACTAGTAGCTTAAAGCTTCTGCCACTGTGACCTTTCTGCTTTGCTGGGCTATAATCTGGAACTGTAAGTTGAAATGAACCCATTTCTTACGCACATTGCTTTCTGTCAGGGTGGTTTATCAAAGCAACAGAAACAAAATTAGGCCAGTGGCTAGAATGCTTGCTATGTATCAATTACACAAATAAAAAAACTGGAAACAGAAATGCTGGAGAAGAGGGGAGAGGCAGAGGAAACCCTCACAGGCCATCAGCCTCACTGAATCAGTGAGCTATAGGTCCAGTAAGTGCCCTGTCCCTCAAAATAAGATGAAGGGAGCTGAGAAAGACATCCAGTGTTGATGTCTGCCTTCCACAGCACACATAGATGGATACATGCCTGCACACTGCGGTGGTTTGAATAGGAATGGCCTCCATAGACTCATGTATTTGAATGTTTGGTCACAATGAAACTATTAGGAGGTATGGCCTTGTTGGAGTAGGTGTGGCTTTATTGGAGGAAGTGTGTCACTGTGGAAGTGGGCTTTAAGGTCTCAGAATCTTGAGTCGGTCCTGCTGTCTTCAGATCTAGATGGAGAGCTCTCAGCTACCTCTCCAGCACCATGTCTGCCTGCATGATGCCATGCTTCCCACCATGACAGTAACAGACTAAACCTCTAACAAAATGTTTTCCTTTATAACAGATGCCATGGTCATAGTGTCTCTTCATAACAACACAAGCCCTAACCAAGACACAGATGCATCAACACGCACAATCACAAATAAAACAAATACAGAAATTTCTATTAGAAAAGCCAAGGCAAATTATTAGTAGCATATTATTGTTTCTTCTTTATACCTGGTAATATGATTTACTGTTTAATCTAAGCGTCTGAGGGAGAGGTGGATTCCTGCATTCAAAACAAGAAGTGGTACCACTCTAGTAAATCTGCCATGCTGTACGGAGGAGTGTCAGTTCTCATATGTGCTCTCCCACAATCTTTTCAAGCCACAGTGGGAAATGAGATGGAGTCTCTTCAGTGTTTTGGGGGAGAGTGGCTTCGTCACCTTGGAGGAAAGCCATCTGTGGTGAACACACATTACTTGCTTTCCTTCAGATGTACATGACTGGGAAGAAGGGAATACTGGCTAATTTTGCTAATCACATGTTCTATTAAGCCAACAAAAAATACTTTAGCATAGATTTCATTTAAAGTCATCACCTTTCATAATTATTTCATTTGGCATCATAATTTTCTAATTAGGCACTGTAATTACAGATTAAAAATCCTGTGATCACATGTATTTAGGTTAATTATAAAAACCATTAATTACTTTTGAACTACTGGGATGGTAACCTGTGCAGACGAAATGCTGAAATGCATCTCAAAAGCAACTCAGGTTTCAGGAAGATCCCATCCAAAAAATTAAAGTTTTATATGGATTAATATGTGCAATGCAATAAAATATATCAAAGCAATAAAATACATTTAACTTTTAGTATTTGGACAAATTCAATTAGTATTAATTTCATGTTGACTTAAAGATGATTTAAATTCATCCAAAATTATGTTTGGATGAATTTATGGTTTATAATTTATGTCTATCCACAGAATAGCAATAAATGCCTAGAGAAAGAACTAAGTAGCATATACATAATAACTAAAAGTAAATATCTCCTTTTGGAAAACATAATGAAGGTAAACTAAGGTATTAATAGGTTTTACTTTATTTGCAAAAATTGACCTGTAATTATTTGCTTATTTGAAAATGTCTTTGGCATTGGTCATTTAAAAGAATTTTGACTTGGGTATGTAGCTCAGTAGTAGAATTCTTGCTTTTAGTATGCTCAAGGCTCCAGCACAACAGCAAAAGACAGACAGACACTACACACACACACAGACACACACACACAGAGGCTGACAGAGAGAGAGAGAGAGAGAGAGAGAGAGAGGGACAGAGACAGACAGACAAACAGAGATGGAGGGAGGAAGGCAGAGAGAACAGTGTTTGCATTTATAGAACAAATTGCTAAATTTCATGAAGCTATTGTTTGTTTGTATTTTGGTTTGTTCTCCTGCAGCTGATGGGAGCAAACACAGAGACCTACAGCCAAACATTATGTAGAGCTAGGGGAACCACACAGAAAAGGGGAAAGAAGGATTGTAGGAGCCAGAGGGATCAAGGATATCAGGAAAACATAGCTCATAGAATCAATTAAACACAGCTCATACAGGCTCACAGAGACTTATGCCCCAATCATGAAGCCTGCATGGGTTCATCCTACGTCCTCTGCATAGCTACTCTGGTTGTTTAGCGCATTTTTTTTTTTTTTTTTTTTTTGTGGGACTCCTAACAGTGGACATACGGGTATCTCTGACTCTTTTGCCTGCTCTTGGAACCCTTTTTCTCCTACTGGATTGCCTCATGCAGCCTTAATGAGGGTTTACATTTAGTCTTATTGCATCGGTCATACCATGTTAAGTGATATGGCCTGTGTTTTTCTAAAGGGAAACAGAGGATCCAAGAGAGAAAGAGAGTTGTGGGGATGGGCAACTGGGAGGAGGGGAGCAAGTGGAGCCTGCAATCGAGATGTATTGTATGAGAGAAGACTAAGTAAAAAGAAGCCACACCCTTAGATCAGATTTAAAAAGCCCAACCACTGCTACCCCTTCCTGTCCCATGCTTGACCTCCGCTCTGCCCCTGCTCACCTCAGATGGGTAATTGCTGTTCAAGTGCAGTACACATCAGAAAGAAAAACAGATAGGTGATGTCAGACAGAGAATCATCAGTGAACCAGAGGTTATGCCACTTGCCAGAAAGCCAGCCTCTTAACTCAGGCAGAAACCTTCCTTATGGATCAAAAGCCACGCTTGCCACTGGAAGTCCAGCTCCCATCTCATTCTATGACACCAGTTCTCAAAACTTTAGGCCACAAAGACCAGAAGACCAAAGAAGAAACAGAAGCCAAAACACAAAACACCCATCCAACAAAGACAAACTCAGAAATTGGCACCTAGACCTATTAATAAACCCAAACTTAGATGCTTAGACACCAGTATGAGGACACAATCAACAACATCTAGGGCAATGGGTCATCACCAGATCCTGTTATCCTACTACAGCAAACCCTGAATGGTCCAACAACCAAACCAAACAAAAAAAAAAAACAAACAAACAAACAAAAAAAACAAAAAAAAAACAAAAACAAAAAAATAAAAACAACAACAACAAAAACACCAAAACTGTAAAACCAACTTCATGAGGATGATAGAGATCCTTAAAGAGGAAATGAATAAGTCCCTTAGAAGAAATCCCAGAAAACACAAACAAACAATTGGAGGAAATAAATGAATCCCTCAAAAAAAGCCAACAACAACAACAAAAACAGTGGAAGGAAACAAAGAAAAACTGTTCAAGACCTGAAAATGGAAATAGAAACAATAAAGAAAACACAAACTGAAGGAATTTTGGAAATAGAAAATCTAGAGAAATGAATATGAACTATAGACACAAGTACCACCAAGATACTCTCAGGCATTGAAGATACAAAAGAAATAAACACATCAGTAAAAGAAAATGTTAAATCTAAAAATTTCTGGCATAAAACATCCAGAAAATCTGAGAGACTATGAAAAGATGAAACCTAAAAATGATATTATATGAGAATAATCCCAGGTTAAAGGCCCAGAAAATATTTTTTTAAAAAATCATAGAAGACATTTTTCTTAACCTAAAGAAGGAGATGATTATAAAGGTACAACATGATTACAGAACACCAAATAGACTGGATCAGAAAATAAAGTCCCTTTGGCACATAATCAAAACACTAAACATACACAATGAAGTAAGAATATTAAAAGCTGCAAAGCAAAAGGCCAAGAAACATATTAAAGGCAGACCTATCAGAATGACACTCAACTTCCCAGCTGCACCTGGAGAAACTACATCTAAAGAGATCTACATCTCTACTAACCTTTCTCTTCTACCTAGGGTTGAAGGGCATTGGAAAGGAGGTAGAGGCTTGAGGAACCTCAAATAAAATGGGTTTTAAAAAAATCAAAGCCTACAGGCATACTGGGAAACTTGGTTTCTAGTAGAGGAGGTGGCAGCTTACACCTGAAAAGACTGTTTCACCATATCAGCGAAATGGAGGCTTCTGCCTTTGGGCTTTCTCCTGCCGAGCTCCCACGGGGGATTTTCTAGTTTTGCCTTGTTTTCTTCTTTTATTACATTTTTTTAAAAGGTTGGAAGGTGACTGAACAATTCGAGACCTTATGAGCGGATACAAAGGGGTCTGAGAAACACAAACTGGATGAAGTAGGAAAACCGGAAATGTCACTCGATTCTAGTGTTTTTGAAAGGAATGCAGAGCTGGCTGTGCAACTAGCGAGTTTTCAGGTAGAGATGGAAACACTTGGGAGGTGAGGCTGGAAAAGGTGAAAAAAAAAAAAAATATCCACACCTGATAACTGAGAGCCAGAGTTCCCTGCTCTTGCCACTCCACCCTGCTCCACACACTTTTGCTGCCAGATGCCCCTAACCACTACATGAGGCAAGCAGCCCAGAAGAGCAGGAGATCGCACAGGGCAAAAGGATTACCACTGAGCCAAGCGTGTCCACGGAAGAGTTGCCTGGGACTACAAAGTCGCCATTAGCTTTCCCAGTAATAATGTGGCGCATGCCTGCCGTGAGGGTCATGGTTATGATGAGAGGACACGGTGTCCAATAGAAATGTTAGATCTCAAGTGTTTTAAAGGGTCTGTTGTTTCCTGGGGAATGCATTCCGCATTTGTTAAACAAATAAAAAGTAACTGAGCTACTCAGTTAAGCGAATGTGGTAGGCCAGATGTCTCATCGATGTTTCTTTTGGTTGGAAATAGGGTAGTGAAGTTGATGGATCAGATGCCCTGTCTAAGGGCAAGTTTTATGGAATCTCCTAGCTGTTTTGCATAATGGCTGAACTAACTTAAATTTCCACTGTGTGTCAGGATTTACTTTTTCACACATCCCCACTGACACTGACTAAGGTGAAATGTTTTGTTGTACCACTTATTTGCATTTTTCTAATGATTTTAAAATTTATTTTAAGCTAACACATATAAAATAAAATTATTTCTATTAGTGAAGTACCATGCAGTGTTTCAATACATGTAAACATTGGGTAATGTTTAAACCCAGCTAGGTAATCTAGCTCTTCAGACATTCATCATCCCCTTTCGTAAAAGCTTTTCAAAAAGTCCTCCTACCATTTTGTAATATACAGTGAATTCTTGCTCTCTGTTGTGATTCCAGCTTGCAACAGCACACCAGAGCCTCCTATTTCTGGTGTTCCCACAGTTTTAATGTGATTGACATTGTCTGAAGTTGTGGTTTGAAAATGACTTTTAGGCTTCGTTGGTGCTACAGTTTGAATTTGAAATGTCCCTCACAGATCACTCTTGAACCTGTTGTCCTCAGATGGTGGCACCACTCTGAAACTGTGGAGCCATTCTTTGCCTTCAAAATATTTTATTTCCTTCTCTCTCTGTGGTCTCACTCTGTATGTATGTATGTGTCTCTGTGTGCCTGTGCATGTGCGTGTGCATGTGTGTGTGTACATATGCCTGTGCATGTGCTTGTATGTCTGTGTATCAGACAGACAGACAGCTCATGGACATGGCTTGTTTATGAGGTCAAAGCACGACTTCTGGGTGTTAGTTCTTTCCTCCATGTAGATCCTGCAAATTGAAAAAAAGTCAGGTTATCGAATTTGCTGTATGTGCCTTTGCTCCCAGAACCATCTCTCTAGCCCAGACCATGGAACCTTTAGAAGGTTGGGCTTAGTAGGTCACTAGGTATCAGTCGTTGAAATTGTATCTGGACTTGAAATGGTACCACTCCAAAAATGCACATGTGAAATGGAAACTAGAGAACACTTACGAACACAAGCATCGGTAAGTCCATAAAGAGTAGGGAAGACACCTATGCCTATTAGTGATTCAACTTAAGGGATAATCAATTCATTACCATTAGGCTTGCTAAACTCATCATTTACTTTCAGTTTGATAAGTGACATACATTTAATTAAATGTATTTCCCACTTAATTGAATTGATGGTTTAATAATGGCAGGCACTTTATTTAGGAACTTTATTTGTCTTCCTTGACTGTGAGATGTTAACTTCTTGACACAAGAGCGGGTTTAATGTGTGACAGCTGAATTCCATTCTTCAGAAAGCACACTGTCCTCAGAAAACTCTTCTTTTCTCCCATCATATTCTTGCTTTATGCCAAGTTATTTGACAATACAAACTTTGGGAATGAAATATTTTTGGATTTGATTGTGAAATACTTCATATTTCCTCCTTTCTGTGAACAGGGCCTCCACATCAGGTGGAACTTGCCATCTCTTTGACGGAAATCACATTGAATTTCAGAGCATTGGCTTTTCAGGCATAAAACAGGACAAGCAACTTTTCTATATTAATTGTGGGATAGGATGCCTTGGATAACAGGCATGTTGAGTATAGTTAAGGAAGGAAGATGTCCTAGACAGGGTGAGCTTAGAAGGCAATGGGCCTTCAAAAGTAAAAAAACAAACAAACAAACAAACAAAAAAAAAACGAGCTGGAACTGTCTCTTAAATTATTCAAACAAGGAAATATTCCATGTTGTCTCATGCTTCATCTTAAGTTATGGATTGTTAGGAGCGATGTCTCTGAAAATAAAGCACTGGCCATTCAAACATGGAGAATGGAATTGGATCCCATAGAACCTATGGGAAGCTAGGCATGAATGGTGGGTTCCTGCAGTCTTGGCATACTAGACAGAATCCTTGGAACACAGAAGTCTGAACTAGCTAGAATTGGCTAACTTCATGCTTAGAGAGAGACCCTGCCTTGAAAAATAAAGTGGAGCGCTATCAAGAAGAGCACGCATGGTCAATTTCAGTCCTCCACATGCACATGCAAACAAGTATGTATACATTGGCACACATGTGTACTCACATACCTGTGCACATGCATTCCACACATATATACACGTAAAATCATGAAAATATTTTCTCTCTCGTTTTTTTTTTTTTTTGTCTTGGACTTAGCCTACAGTATTTTTTTTAATTGAAGTGTGAACAATTTGAGGCTATCCATAGCTTGCTATAGTAACTAATTACTTCTGTGAATAATTCAATATTAACTCTGGAAAATCTTGCATCTATCTTTATTAGTGATGGTTTTCTTTTTTTAAATTACATTTTAATTTTTTTATATTAGTTACAGTTTATTTACTTTGTATCCCAGCTATAGCCCCCCTCCCTCATTTCCTCCCAATCCTTCCCTCCCTCATCTCCTCCCTGTCCCTCTCTAAGTCCACTGATAGGGGAGGTCCTTCTCCCCTTCCATCTGACCCTAGCTTATCAGGTCTCTTCAGGACTGGCTTCATTGTCCTCCTCTGTGGCCTAGCAAGGCTGTTTCTCCCTGGCAGGGAGTGGGGGAGGTCAAAGAGCCAGCAATTGAATTCATGTCAGAGACAGTCCCTATTCCCCTTACTAGGAGAACCACTTGGATACTGAGCTGCCATGGGCTCCATCTGAGCAGGGGTTCTAGGTTATATCCATGCATGGTTCTTGGTTGGAGAAACAGTCTCAGAATAGACCCCTGTACCCAGATATATTTGGTCCTTGTGGAGCTCCTGTCCTCTCCAAGTCATACTAACTCCCCCTTCTTTTATATGATTCCCTGCACTCTGCCCAAGGTTTGGTTATGAGTCTTAGCATCTGCTTTGATACACTGCTAGGTAGAGTCTTTCAGAGGCCCTCTGTGGTAGGCTCCTGTCCTGTTACTTATTTTCTCCTGCTTCCAATATCCATCCTATTTGTCTTTCTAAGTGAAGATTGATCACCTTCCCCAGGTCCTCTTTCTTGTTTATCTTCTACTCACTTATAAGTGGATACTAAACCTATATGATAGGATAAACATACTAAAATCTGTACACCTAAATTAGTGATGGTTTTCAAAAAGAACTTCAAACAGCAGATCTTGTTCTAACAAAGCAGGCTATGATTTAATTCCACCATTCAGCTACTATGCCATTTGTCCATTCATGAAGAGCCTCTAACTCACCCCTCTAGAAGCAAGCCACTCTGCATAGATACTTGATTAGGGTTATAATGAAGGCAAAAATCTCCATGTTGAGTAATGATGCCAGTTACAGCATACTGGTCTTGCTCTGCTGTGTTTCTTAGCAATTAAGTTGCATAAGGAATGTGAAATGTTTTTTATATAATCTATTTATCGAGTCGATGAGATCCCACAAAGCTAGTTCTTTGCTTTGGTATAGTGATAAGAAATTTAAGCTGCAATGAAATATTTATGTATCATTTCAAATAAAGAAACAAGAATTAAGGTGGATGACAGACTTTTAAGTACTGCTTCCATATCTGCAAGGCATAATAAAAAAAATCAGTCTATTCAGAAAACATTTTTGGCTCATCAGATGTCATTTGTTTTAGATTTATTTATTTTTGAGTATATTTGTGATTTATCTGCATGTATGCATGTATAGAACTTGGGTGCCTGGTACCCTCAGATGTCAAGGAGGATATTGGATGCCCTACATCTGGAGTTTCAGACAGCTGTGAGCCACCATGTGGGCATTGGAAACTGTACCTGAGCCCTCTGCAAGAGCAACAAGTTTTCATAACTACGAAGTCATCTTTTTATCCCAGGTGTCAAATCTCAGACTTAACCAATTTGTTCTTGTTCTCTCTTTAGATTTCTATCCCCTATCTTAGATATATGTGGTATTCCCCTATCTTAGATATATGTGGTACTCCCTGATCCCATGAGTTTTTTTTTTTTAATCTTAGCCCGATAACTGGGATAAGAGAAGATTCACTTAAAAGCAATCATTGCTCTAAGCCCCTCTGCAGAAACACAGCATCCAGTTCTTCTGCCAGTGTCCTGCTGTGCTTTTATCTAGCATTGACTAAAAACTGATCTCTTCAGTTTTTGACAATCATGTCGCAGGTAGAGCTCCAGACTGAAAATCAACTTGAACCTCGTTTACTAGTAGAAATGAAAACCTAAGGACAGGAAGATTAAAATGCAGACTAGAGTGCCCTGGCTTTAGAACAAACCCATATTTTAAATTTAAAGAGATTAAGGGGATGGTGAGGAGAAAGCATTGCCTGAAGAGAGAAAATCAATTTTGCTAGCCCAGGGGGCAAACAGGGTTTTCCAGTCAAAGTAGCAAAGTGGGAAAAAAAAATCCTAAAGCCAATGATGGACCTATTGGCCCATGTATCATCATCTCTATTAGAAAAGAAATCCATCTTTAATGGTATGGTGTACAGTAATATGACATTAACATGATAAATCATTAATGATATACAGTAATATGACATTCAAGAATATAATAAATCATCGATGATGCCATTCAAATGTCCATCATCATCTCCTCCTTAAAAAATGTTCTTCTACTCTCTGCTAGTCAACTGCTCTGCCCTTATCAGGATCACCTCCTCTCCTTTCCTGAACATCTTTGAGACCTTTCATTCTTAGCTAAAGATAGGCAAAGATCACAGAAATGAACTCTTTAGAAAAATTCTGTTAAGTCTGATGACTTAAAAAACACAATGTAGTTAAGTAGCCTTGAAAGAAAAACTACCAATTTCTCTCCTGTACTGAAGTAAAATCCAGCAGCATATAATGAGGGTTTAGTCAACAGTTGACTTCGTACAATGCAGCCAGTCCTGATGAGACCTGAGAGGCTAGGGTCAGAGGGAAGGGGAGGAGGACCTCCCCTATCAGTGGACTGGAAGAGGGGAATGGGAGGAGATGAGGGAGGGAGTGTGGGATGGGAGGGGGAGAAGGAGGGAGCTACAGCTGGGATACAGATGAATAAACTGTAATTTATAAAAAAAAATAAATAAATTAAAAAAACAGTGGCCCTCATTATAATTGTGGTCCCATAAGATTTCAATGAACTGAGAAATTCCTACCTCCTACTCTATTGACTGTGTCACTGTGTTGCCATCACCTGCACTATTCAGTACTGCAACAAACCAAAAACAATTGTCAGTCCCATTGCAACACCAGCAGAGCTAGTTATGTAGCAAGCTATACCACTACATCTATAAGATCATTCTGATAGTCAACAACGGTTGGAATTACATGGGAACGAAGTGTAGAATGTTCCCCTGTCATTAAGTGATGCATGGCTATAATTCATATGAAAGACCTTTTCCTGTAGACCTCTATTTCTGAGATGTCCTACTTTATGCATTACTACTTGTAGCTGTTTCTACCACACTGGGGAAAAAAGGTTTTGAAAAAAAAAAATCAATCATTGGAATTCCTTTGTTGTTGCACTATTCCTTGGATGAAAATGCACAAAGACGGGGGTAGAGGGAGAAGAAACAACAATCATAGAAAAGAAGTTCATACAGCTGGATGCTCTGCCTGTTCTTTCTAAGACCATTATTTAACTTGAAATTTCATCAGATTCCTAAGCTTAATTTGATTTTGCCAGTTTTAAAACAAGGAAACAAAGATATAGAAAAAGTAAGAAAATTTCTGAAGATCTCAGACAGTGGATTCAAGGGGATGAGGGTAAATAAGGGGGTCAAGCAATGGTCATTCATCTAACTACATAGTACAAAATCCATCTATTTCAAAGGTGATACAGTTAATAAAGGACTATTACGGAAATCAGTCTGGACGCTAATGAAATCAGTGCTGTCTGATAGTCCCAAGGGAAGGGGGGAAAGTATGGTCTGGAGACTTGGATGCAGCAGGGTTCAAAGGGAAGACAGTGAGTGACTCTCACTGCAGCAGTCCCCAGAAGTGGTATCCCCTCTGTATCCGTGCCCATGTCTGCCACGGAGCATGTCAACAGAAATACGGCAACCCTAATGAGCATGTTTGTAGAGTAGTGACTTCAGGGAAGGTTAGTTACATAATCTGCCCAGTCTTTTGTTCAGAATATATCAAGAGTTTCATGCTTGGGACAGCAGAACTGAAGCCAAGCTCAGTCACTCTTAGCATAGAGCACAGTTCTATGAGTACACGGACACATCTATGATGCCAGCTTTGGAATCAGAAACTTTTAGAAGACAACAATCAAAATGGCCTCTGCTTTCCACCTATCTCTATGTGAAAAGCCCTGAAAAGTCTGTAATTCTATTATTTATCCTCCAGTGTTCCCATCTCTTCTTAATGTTCTTCGAGGTTTTATAATGGTACTTGGCCTATGGGACTCAATACAAGTTATATTCTCCATTTTTAAGTGAGTTATACAATTTCTCAGTATCTTAAGTCAAGTTTCATTTTCTCTAATTTTTTTCTTGATTAAAATTAGACAGTTTCATCATTATCCTCCTACTTCATACCATCTATCTCCATTACAACCCTGACAATGTTCAACTCAGCGGTTACTTAATCTATTTTACGTGCAGCCATTTACATTTGAGACCTCTATATTCCCAAAGTGGCCGTACGTTTCTTAGAGCCTGGCTTGCATGAGACATTAGTGTTCTGAGTATATGGGCAAGGGAGGAAACTACATCAGGAGGCTGAGCATCTCTGACCCTTCCACAGGATTCTGGGACACACCAGTGTCTGCAAGTCTTACAGCAGTGGCCTCACCCGAGTCCTTCTAAAAAAATTTCCAAGCGTTCATGTGCAGCAATACGTTGGTGATGTTCCTGGACCATCCCCATTTCTCTATGGTTTGCTGTAAAAAGAACAGGAGTGTTCGGACAGATTTGTAATTCTGCTTCATCAAAATGCCACTGTTAAGGCTAGATGAGAAGCAGCAGACAGGCTGAGAGAAATCCGAGCCCTTGCTTCTCCTTTACCGCTCTGTGGAGGACCAGAGCTCGGAGAACAGACTAAGTGGAACTTGACTAAATGGCTAAGGCTGTTAGGATGGGGGTGGTGGGAGGGTTGTGCAGATATCATGCCACGTGTGTGCATGTGTGTACAATATACCAGGCATCGGCATTGTGCTGGGCCTCCCCGCATCCTTTTCCAGACACTCTGTAGGCAGTTCAATAGCTGCTTAGCTGTGCAGCACTTATAATTACGCACAGTTGAAATCTCTGCGAGCCGCTCTCCTCCCGCCTGCAGTCTACAGGAGGCAAACATATAATACATTTGCTTCTCCCCATGCATTTTGACAAGTTTTTAAAAAGGCATCAGGATAATGTTTGCATGCATTATGTAGCTAGAAGAATGAAAACCCCATTACATGATCTGAAATTACTAGGCTCTCTTAGCGTGACATAAATCAGGCCCATCTGACATCTCCACTTCAAACTCTCATGTTGCAGGCACCAGGCAGAGCATGCAAATGCAGCTTTGCTTCTTCCTGTCAGAGAGCAAAACTCGAACAGCAAGATGGAGAACGCAGCTACGTCTGATACCCAAAGATAGGAAAACACACTGTTCTTTGTGGACTCAAGCTAGTGTTTGGGTCTATTTTAACTGCCAACGACCATAATAGCTTCACGGAGTCTTATTGATCAGAGGGTTTAATATCCTTATCTAATGGAGTACAGGCCATATGATATGTTTATTACCCTGGCACCTCCTCCCAACAGCTAGTAATTTTCACTTGGCTATGTGTAATAGGACTCTAATTTCCCAGTGGACCCTGGAGTATCCTATCAGGAAATGTTGTTACCGTGATTTAGTAATGCCATCACCAATCTGGAGTGGATCCTTCCATGTGCATTTGCACACTTCACTGTTTAATATTCACCTGGTTAAAACTTTAATGATAATGGACCATCCCTTTCTTGCTTCCATGATGCATATTTATTTGTTTTATAAGGTTGCTGTATCTGTTTGGTTCTTTAAAACATCTTTTACTGGTAGCATTACTGTCTTGGCAGTCCACATTATAAAGTAAACTACTTTCGGAGTTTATGTTTCTTAATGGAACATAAAATCCAAATGCCAATTGGTTTTGGATTGAAATACTGAGAAATGTAGTTTTTAATTTTATTTTTCTCAGGTTGACATTAGCCTAAAGTTTCTTTTAAATATTTTCTTAATATTTATCTTCTTTTATCAAAATGTACTAGTGCATGTGTATATGTGTGCATTTTTGTGTGTTTGAATGTATGTGATTGTGTGATGTCCTGCTACAAAATACTAAAAATGCCTTTATTTAAAAATTTTTTTTAACTTAGCATGGTAGTGCATGTCTTTAATCACAGAACTCAGGAAGCGGAGGAAGTCTCATCCCTGTGAGTTTGAGGCCAGGCTGATCTACAAAGTGAGTTCAGGTCAGCCAGGGCTCCGTTACACAAAGAAACACTGTCTCAAAATCCAAATAAAAATATTTTTACAATGAAAGAACAGCATAATATCAGAATTCTCTTTGCGCTCTCCATTGTCCTGTTAAAATTAAACATATAAATTATTCTTCATTTTTTTAAAAGACAAAGTTAGACAAAAGAGGTTTTACTCAAATTAACGATGTCGCTTAAAACTCATTCTTCCTTCACTGTTGTGTCTAATCATAAAGAAAACAGAATTAAGTTCCGAGTGTGCAGTTTTGCCTATATGCCACACATGCCTCAATAGGGCATGGACTTTTATATGTCCACCTGCATTTGTGTTTATGTCTGCATGCTTTTATGTACATGACTGTGAAAGTCACCACACCTAAGCAAGGATATATTGTTGTATACGTGGATCTGTATGTATGTGCATGTATGTTTGTGTATTATGTGTTTGTATACTGGTGTTTGTATACCGCAGTTTGTGAGGACTACATGTTAGGGTAATTTCCAAGTTACCATACACCTACTGAACTCAATATTATGTCCCTAGCTTTTCCATCACCACATGGGATGCAGAGATGGTCTATTCCCAGCCCTAAAAATGCAGAACTTATGAAAAAGAGACATGTTAGATATCAAGAACTACAGAACAATGAAGGGCTTTGTTTGGTGAACAGAGGGCTTTAGCAGCAAATAGAAAGAACTTTCGTTTTCAGAGGAATGATAGAAACACAAGGTAGCCCTGAAGCCGAGTAGAATTTGCCGTTTGGAAAAATGTAGAGGAAGTAAATTAGATAAAGTCAGGTGAGTGAAGAGAAAGATGGAATTGTGACAGTCCATTTGTATTGGAGGAATGGCTATTAAAATGACTGGGGCCCAGGGTGCATGAAAAGGCAGAGAAAGTCAGCTTACTGGAGTGTCTTCTGGCAGAGAGCAGTGTATAGTGTCGATAAGGGTGAGTTCAGGTAACAGTTTCTTCACTGTGCATCTCATGTCCTCTGTTTACTAGATGTGTGGTTTTCTGTACGTGATGTTGCCTCTCTGAGCCTTGGCTCCTTTGCAGGATGTAATCGACAGTGAAGATTCATGGAGGTGCACTGATACACTTAAAACAATGACTGGTGTATAGTAAGCATCTAACAGATGGCAGATGTCATCTTGTGCTCGGCCTGGGGATATTAATGCTGGATGGTGAGCTGGCTGGCTACCTGACAGACCTGTGCTAAATACACACCACGTCACCTAAATCTCCACATTTGCCAGAGTTACAATCCACATCCTCCTTGAGAGAGAGAGAGAGAGAGAGAGAGAGAGAGAGAGAGAGAGAGAGAGAAGAACCTTAGAGAACCCCAGAGAAGGAGGTAGGGGCTCAACAGTTACTCTGCTCTGTGCATCCTGCCCCTTCAGGGGAGCACTGGGAGAAAATCAAACCACAGTGGAACTTTGGTACATAAGTTAAGCTTTTGCATGAAATGACAACTAATTTGGAGTTTCCTTCTTCAATATCAGACAAACACAATTGTTTGTTTTTCTTGGTGGGGGGAATGATGTTTTATCATTCATTTAACAACTACATATTGAACTCAATTAGCCAATTATGCATGCCATTTTTAATTGCCTTTTTTTCTTTTGTGAATACAAAGCCTTCTTTCTGTCCCATTCTGCATACTTTGTTCCAATCTTCTACTTTATTAATGCCTGCAACTGAAGATACTACTTTGGTAAGCACAGAGAGAGAGAAAGAGAGAGAGAGAGAGAGAGAGAGAGAGAGAGAGAGAGGAACAGTATGCCAAAGGAGGTCTCTGCCTTCACCAACGCTGAGAGTTTAGTATACTATTGTGAGTTTCTTTTGAGGAGAGGGCATCCACAGTAGGAAGATTATCACTGGGCCACAGGCTACAAATGTGAACACTGATGTGTTGTGAGATCAAAAGACAGGAGAATTCACTGAGGAAGAGGATGAAGGGGTGTTTTCTGTTAGGAAGTGCAGCTTGGACCAAAGGTAGATGAGGAGACAAGCATTTGCATAGACTGTGAGGAGTAAAGCATGAGGTGAGTCTAAGAGCAAACAGGGCCTGACCAAAAAAGAGTGGTGAAAACAGAGCAACGTGGTCAAATACAAACATGACATACATATATGTTTTCTACTAGCTGCATCTGAGAGAGTAAAATATTAGATTCTAAAATTATTTTATTAGACTCAAAATATCAAAATATTATTACCATATACATTCACTTTATAGATTATTAAGTGACCATTCACCTTTTTTCTTTGAAAACAGATTTTCATTTTAAGTATAAAGTATACCCCATGTAGGATACTGCATTTTTATTTGGAATTCTTGACCATATTAAATTTCACAAACTTTAGAGGTGGGAAGGTAAATTCATATGCCTGCCCTCTTCTGATCTTGAAATTTTCCCAATAATTAAGTTGTGCATTCATTGTCAAATTTAAATTTCGTGCACAAAGCTTGGTAAAATTAAACATTCAATGCCTCAGTCATGTGAATCACATTTAAGTGTTCAGTAGTCCCAAAGAGACCAGCAGATACCCTGCTGCACAGTGCAAAATGAGAGGGTTAGATCATGCCCATATCATTAAGAGATCTGTCTTTATTTCAGGTGAACACCATTGAAAGAACTTAATGGCTGGCATGGAAAGATTTGAGTTAGGAGAGGTCACTCAGCTGAGGTGGAGAATGAGTGAGAAATAAAAAGAATATCTAGGGCTGGAGAGATGACTCAATGGTTAAGATGGCTGCTCTTCCAGAGGTCCTGAGTTCAATTCCCAGCACCCATATAGTCACTTGCAATCATCTGTAATGGAATTTGAATCCCTCTTCTGGTGTGCATGAAAACAGAGCACACATATACATAAAATAAATGAATAAATCTATTTAAAAAAGCCTCAGGCATTAAAAAACAGATCTATTGATTAAGATAATTTGGAATATAGTGTGGTTGATGAAAAAGGAAATTTACATGTTCATGAATTTTTCTTAAAGGAACAAAATCCACAGAACTAGATGATAGAATTGAAATGAAGAAAGATGTAAAGAGACCAGGGGTCTTCACTGTTGCAAGGCCAGTAGAGAAAGAGTTTGGACAGGGCTGTATCTTCATGTCTTGTGTGGGTCTGCAGTTTTGTCTTGGGAAAATCTAGTAGAATAGTTTGAGTTGTCCATGGATCTTGGAGCTTCTTTATGATTCTATGTGGAGCCTGGTCTAGGAGAACTTCAAAACTTAAGGTTATCTGGTGTTCTCTGCTGTTATGACTCATACTGCTTCCACATGTAATTTGAACTTCTTTATAACACGGCCAACTGAAGCACTTATTACATGGTAGACTACTATAAGAAGTCAAAAACAAACAAACAAACAAACAAAAAAGAGTGCCTACCTTCTGTGTCCTACTCTCAGAAATCTCACATCTTTACCTCTATTGCGCTCTAATGAAATGAAACTCACGGAATGAGACAGGGGACCGACATCACTTCTCGATGGGAACCCTTGGAAAAAGATCTGTAACCATGTCCTATAAAAATTCAGAACAAATTTGGGATACCGTTACTTGAAGGCAACTTCAGCCATCTGAGAGAGGTAGTTGAGGGCCTCAGCTGGAAATCACAAGAGAGGGCTAAGACAGTAATAGGAGTTGACTGACTGTTGTGTTCATGTGGTCCAGGTGAGACCCTCTAAGAATGGAGTCAAGCTTAGATAGTGTGCCTTGAGGGATGGCGTTCATTTACTGCTCCACATGAAAGATGAATAATGAACAGGGCAATGGGGAAGCTCCTGGAGCAGCAAGACAGACATGGGTGTCATGCCAGGAAAGGCTGATTCAGCGTGGGCTTCAGGGAGGGACAGTGCTGAACAGTTTTAAATCTTCTGAAATGCAAAGCAGGACAGAGGTAGATTCTGTCTGTTGTGTTTATTGGCACATTGTCAATATTTTAAAAATATTACTGTTATATTTTAAAGCCTGTATACAATGTAAAACATGAGTGCCCCAAATTGAACGGAACTGAATCAAGCCAAATTAGTTATTGGGTGTTGTCAAAATGCAGCTTTAATTGGACTATAGGTAGAGATAAATGAAATAAATACTTTATGATTTCTTGAGATGAATATTTCCCTTCATTATTATATCTTAAATTAACTATTAACTTATCGATTGAAAAGTAAGATTTTATGTTGTGCTTTTATACACACACTATTATAAGCCTAATTATTTCACTAATATCGCTAAAATGTGTTAGATTATAAAAATATATAGAGACAAATGGTCTCAATGATTTCCAAAGTAGACTGCAAATTTTAAACACAGAAAATATGCTTTCCATATCTTGTTTCTAATCCCAATAAAAAATTTTCAGTTTCTGAAAAGGAGCTGGAATTTGTTATTTAAAAATCTATACACATATTCGTTTAACATAAAATTTTAGATGCTTTAAATAAAGGTATATATTTATAAATATTAGAATATAGCTATCTCCTCATAAATACCAATATGTGTTCCTTTAATGTACACTTTAACCTGACATTTAGTATATAAATATTTACCAAACTAATTAAAAATTATTTTGTTTTGGAATGGTAAGTTTAAAGATTCTAGAAATAAAATTACTTTCCGAGTCTTTCAAAGATCCTTGTTCTCCTCAATAGGAAATGACGCTTAATAAACCAAATCAATCTGTTTTCTGTTTCAGTAACCCAGATAAATCCTTCAAATCCCTGTTTCCCTGGCAGTGGTTGAGCTTGGTGGCATCCTGTCTGATTCCATTCTGTCATTTGCTTCCCTGATCGGTGCTCATGGCTGCTGCTGAGTCAGTGGCACTCTGGAGGGCTCAAATGCCCGCAGCATGCATTGTACAGTAGGCTCACTTCAATTCACATCCTTGCCAAAACCGAGGAGAGAAGGCATGGAAATGGAAAAAGCACAGTGTTTTCTGGATTAACTCCCTCGGCCACAGCCCACACTGAAACAGTCGCTGCACTTTTTTTCACTGCAGGCTCAGTAAGCCAATCTACAACAAATTCGAAAGCTGAGTTCAGTTGGGTGGCAAAGAGTAAAATGCTGGAGTTAGGCTGAGTCTGCTGTATAAACACCTAAATGTGATAAAACTGGGCCCATCGTTTGACAGACATTTAACCTCCTTCTTTGTCACTCAAAATCAGCTTTGGTTAACTTTCCATCCCTGTGAAAGGGAGGATTTGTGCCTTTTTGAGAAGAAACATCTCAAGATGAAAAGCCAGAATAGTTGCCATTAATTAATTAACTGCCTTTTCTGAGGCAATACATCCTTTATCTTCATTTTTTAAAAAATTAGTGTCTTAAAAACCCATCTCCTTCTTGCTTTATTACTTGGCCTTAATGCACTCATTCTTTCCCCATTGCACAGGTCCTTTTTCCTCTCCCTTTGCCTGCAGAGCCCCTCATCTCAGATAATGGGCTCTCCCTGCTGGTAATTGATTTATTTGTCCTTAATTACTTTCTGCTGGAGGTTCCAGCACCCAAATGATACACATTACAGAAGATCATGGCCTCTCTCAGCATCAACAGTGCTAGGCAGGGAGGAAAAGGTGCAGAGTGATGGAGTATTTATTTGCTTTGAGTAAGGGGATGTTCTCGGTATTGGCATACTCTCAGAGGAATTTTATGAGCCCTCCACCTTGTGTTTCTGAAATGCAAGTAAGATTCTAATTTCTTTTAGGAAGACACAATCTTCCAGAATTATTGTGTGGCTTTTAGTTAATTTTGTTGTGATGTGTTCTGCCTAAGTAACATCAAACTTTCATGTTCATCTAACAAATGGAGGATATGTTGACCAGCATTCCAACAGCAAATAAAACAGTAGGTTGAAACTGAATATAACCTGTTCCTCCTTTCTGTTTCTTAAGGTTGTTTACCAATTCTTTGAGAGTTTTGTACTATACGTGGCAATAACATATACCCTAATGTTTCCCCATAACTCCTCCCAGATCTATCCGCACCTCCCCTTGTCCACAATTTCATGTCTGCTCCTTTAAATCCACTGATTCAGATTTGTGTTCCCCATGCTTACCTGCTCATTGGCTGGAGCATGGTGGACCTGGTAGGAGCCACACCCTTAATGAAAACTTCTTCCTCCAGAAGCTATAGGCTATCCATAGTTCCTGAGGCAGGGGTGGGTCTTATGAACCCTTCCAACAGTATGCTAGAATGCTGACTAGCTTTAACCTGTTCGAGGCAGAACTTGTGCAGGCAACCACACCGACATGAGTTCATGGGTGCAATGGCCAGCTCATGTCCAGAAAAACAATATTTCCTTGCTCCTCCTTGACCTTTTGTCCCTACAGTCATTTTTCTCCCTCTTTCTCAGTGGTCCCTGGGCCTTAGGGAGGTGTTGTGATATTGAGGTCTTGTTTGTGTCTGAGAATTCCACTAACACTTATTCTGTGCTCTTTGGCCATGTGTGGCTTTCTATATTCATCGTCACCCTTCCCTTATGTTTTAACCATGGTTCTCTGTTCTGTCTCTAAAGTTTTTTCTTCCTTTAAAGACGCCAGCATGCCATATTACTAAAGTGTGTATTAAATTGGTGTGCAATTTAATTACTTCTAGAACCAGGAACTTGAAAATAGCTTAACTTTTTATGTTTTTTTTTTTAAAGTTTTTTGTTTTTTTTTTTAAGATTTATTTATTATTTATACAACACTCTGCCTGCACATCAGATCTTACTATAGATGGCTATGAGCCACCATGTGGTTGCTGGGAATTGAACTCAGGACCTTTGGAAGAACAGTGAGTGTTCTTAACCTCTGAGCCATCACTCCAGCCCACTTTTTATGTTTTTGATATGATGAAAAGAAAATTATATTTTTAGCAATTATGTCATTGAACTCTAAAGGAACTGATGCATATTAGAAATAGATGCTCTGTTGTTTGTGACTAGAAATATTCAAATGCTACATGAAGCTATTCTTTGTCATTTTGGCCTTCATTTGACTTGAACATTTTATTTTAGTGTCAAACCCTGTTCTTTTCTTGGTAGTCTAAAAGGATAAAAGCAGGGTGTCATGTTCCCACATGATCATTTCATCAGGAAGAGTGAAAAGACTTATTTTATTAAAAATATTAAGAGGTTAAATCATTTGACATGGAAATACATCAAAAGTGAATTTATATATGTAAAAGTTACATTTTACATTTTACTTCTGGTTACAAGATTCAGTGTGAGTATAGTGATTCAGGTTCTGCTTGAACGTTGGCTACCAGATATGTACGCATGTATGTATGTATGTATGTATATGTATGTGTACATATATTGAACTTGAAAGCTTCCATGAGAATTTAGCATAAACACAATTGTACAGAAACAGTGAATTGTGAGCATCAAAGCCTTGTTTGTTCATCTGAAATGAAGACAGCGTCCCTAAAATGAGGTTGATGATGCTGGCATGACCTAACCACGCCTCTGTTCTGCACTGTGCAGCTAGGTGTCTTCCAGTCTCTTTGAGACTACTGAACATTTAAATGTGATTAGTCTAACTGAGACATGGAACTTTTAATTTTATCCAATTTCACAAACATTAAGTTTAAATTTATCAGTGGGCATGCAATTTAATTATTGGAAAGAGTTCAAGTTTGTTCAGAACAAGTTGGGCATATGAATTTAGTGTTTCGAGTATACAATTTATAAAATTTAAAGAGGGCTAGGAATTCCCAATGAAAATCCATTATCCTACTTGAGGTATGTTGTAAATTTAAAGTGGATATTGGATTTCAAATAGGGCAGAAAACAAAAAGAAAATGATAAATTTAATGATTTGGACTAAGCTCATGTGACTAGAAAAAAATTCCGTCAGTTTAGATTTTCCAGTGTGTGTGTGTGAGAGAGAGGGGAGGGTGAGTATTTGTATCCATATCCCTGAAAGAGTGCAGTACAACTTCCCATTTTATTTATTCTTATGTGCTTCTAGTTCTAAGGAGTGTTGATTTCACAGTCTGAAGTCATGTTAGGAAGGAGGCACCATATTTTATAGAAAAGATTACAAAAAATGTTGGGATTGCTGCTTTTTAAAAATTGGTTGATAGAATTGAACAAGGAAACTATGTTGTAAAAGAAGAGGAGTTAATTTTCTCTTCGAGTATATTTAAAAGGCTTTGGAAATGATCTCCACTAGGGATATGGATTTTTACTGTTTATGATGCAGACCAGGCTAGAGACATGCTTGCCATACATAAGCCACATGGAAGGAGGGTCCAGACACAGCAAGGAGATGAGAGTGTGGGACAGAGGGAGAGGGAGTGAACGAAGGAGGATAGGAAGTGAGGGAGAGAAAGAGACAAAGGAATGTCCGCAAGTAAACATTTTTATTGGGACTAAGATGGACAGAACAATTGATAAGAATGATGGAATTTCACTAGTATGTTTGATTATTGATAGATCATAGTTAGGAGAGGCCCCAGAAAAATTAACTTGTGATGGGAATCTCATGCTTACTTCCTGGGTTCATCTAATTGCCTGGGGGGATTTCCTTATAGTCTTCATTTGATACTTTGGGTGTTCCTGGAATTGGTAGTGAGGACATCTTTTATTTCTAATGTTGGAAATTATTCTTTCCTTTTTTTTTTTTTTGTCTAGGTTAGCGAGGTAATTGTTGTCAGAGCATATTTTAATTTAGAAGCTTATACTAGTATTCACATTATCCATATAGTATCTTTTTGTGGTGGTTTTCCCTTCTGGAGAATTTTTTTCTTTTCATGTTAACTGCTGTCCATAGAACACACACTCCTTTTACTTGGGAGGCTGAAAGGCTCTGCATGAGTAGCCTCCTATCAGATTCCTGCTAATGATCATCTCTTCCTCCATTTTCTTTATAGCTTTCCCTACAGTTTGTCTCTTTTCTTCAATATTTTAAAAACTTAGCTTTTCGTTTGTTTGTTTATTTCTGACCATTGTCCTATTTTCAATTTTGTTCGATTTTTCTGTGATTTTTACTATTTCTTTTGATGTTTTTTCATTGAAGCTTAATAATTTCCTTTTGACTCTCCACGGGAGGTAATAGAATGGATACTTTTAAATCTTTCATTTTTAAAAATTTCTTCATTTAATACTACAAATGTCTTAGTAAACACTAATTTTAATTGCATGAATACTTTTGTTAAGTCATAGATTAATTTTCATTTAATTTAACCCAGCTTAAACATTAGACTAAGCCTTTTAAGTTATGCATATTGAAAAATAGGAACATGAAAGTCCCTTTAGACACTTGAGCTTTTGAGGAACACCCAGCATTTTGGAGTCATCTGAAATTACTTTTTTTGTTGAAATGGGAGGAAAATAGGAGGTCCTTGAACCTAGGCTTTCTTACCTCAACTTTGCATATCTCAGCAAGCCAATGTGCAAACAAATCAACAGCCACCAAAACCACCCCACATCACTGACTTCTAGGTCCTTTGTCTCACTAAGTCAAAGAATAAATTTCCCAGGCAAGAGACTGAGTTTAGAAGAGTTTAAGCATAGGCTTTTAGGTGGGAGGTTAAGAGAAAGGCAGAAGGCAGAATTCCTGGGTAGCAGAACAGGGCCCCAGAATTAGGGTACTGTTGGTCTCTAGACTAGGTATTTTCTATAGAGTTTATGAAATAAGTTGGGGTCACACATTGGTGGTATCAGCCAGTCAGTTCAGTTGGTCCATGTATGAAGTGTTCATGTACTCATGTTCATTTTCTCAGTTCAGGCCATGCAAGGTATAGTTTGTAAGTACTGGGGCTGGTTTAGACTATGTCGAAGAAAAAAGATGAAAAAGAAAATGAGAGCAAAAAAATGAAACCTTCTTCCACTTCTGGCCTCTGGTCAGTATAAAATGAAGGACATTTCTGATGAAAGATAAGAATCGAGGTGATTGTCCCCAAAATGCCTGAGTAGTATCTATCTCTTACTATTATCGTGACTCCTACTGGAGTCTGAGACAAGTAGGAAGTTAGTCAGGAGGGTATGCCACTGAGATGTCATGGTTAGTGACAACAGGGAATTGAGACTATTCTGATTGCTAGAGGCAAAAGCCTAAGTGGCCTTTCTAAAGGGATTCATTGGTAAAAACAGTCACCAAGGTGGAAACAGCTTGTTTGTGCCTGAACAGCCTCAGGAGGAGACACACTCCAAGGAAAATTATGGTTGAATTGGGTTCATAGCAACCTGATTGTCATCATGGCTTCCTCCATTATCTGGAGTCCCTCCACTCCCCAGTGACTGTTACTGTTTGTGTAAAGTACTCCTGAGCAAACTCTTGCGTTTGAATACTTGATGCCAAGCTGGTGATGCTGCTTCGGATGGTTGTGGAACCTTTACAATGTGTGGTTTAATTAACAGAAGTGGGTCACTAGGGCAGGTCTTGAAAATGATACCCTACAGCTGTCTCTGTGCTTACTTTCTAGCTCATGAAGATGTAGGGAGCTGCCTCCTCAACTTCCTACAGTACAGAGGATCCATCAAACTCCCCCGTCTTCCCTACCATGTGTTTTATTCCTTCTGACACTAACAACTGCAATAAGCCTCTTCTCCCTTCCATTGTTTCAGTCAGGTATTAATAATGAAGTAACTAACAAAGTGATAAATTAGGGATAATATATTGTCATATCACAAAATATGTATTTTTTAATGTTTACTGTATATCTACCTCTATGCCAGATTGTCTGAGAGATACAAAGTGAAACAGACGACTCTTTCCTTCTCTCCAGCACCAAGTCCCATGGGCCAGACTATTATTAATGCAATAATCAGCGAACAATACATGTTAACATACTATTAATATCTAAGTGACTCGCCGATAATATAAATACCACCCAAAACCAAAACTCCATATAAAATTGTCATCTTATTTAAGGGGACATCTAGAAATAGAGTCAAAAGCACACTATTAGTTGCTTTTATTGAAAAGGACAGGACACGAGTTGAAACTGAAATACCCATGTACTTAATAGCCATAGCGACAATACAAAGTATTGGTAATTATTATTACCATTAGTTTTTTTGAGACCGGGTTTCTTTGTGTAGTCTTGGCTTTTCTGGACTCATTTGTAGACTAGGCCAGCCTCGAATTCACAGAGATCTGCCTGCATAAGTTCTGGGATTAAAGGTGTGTTTGACCACACCTGGACATAATACTATTTTTAATACACAGTTGCATGAATTTCTCTGACTTGGTCTCCTTTGATAAGTTTGGAGATACGATAATTATTAGAGAAGGAAATTGTTACTGAATTCCAGATAGGTATATCCCCCATCTCCCTCTCTCTCTCTCTCTCTCTCTCTCTCTCTCTCTCTCTCTCTCTCGTGTGTGTGTGCACACAAAGTGAAGTAGGTTTTGATTTTTGCTCAAACCAAATACTCAACTCTCTAGTGATTTAAAATAGAATGGTTTCTATATGTTCAAAACAATAAAACAAAAACAAAAATAACAAAGTTACAAGCCTGATGAGGTCTTTCCATGAAGCAGGAATAGAACTGATAGGTGGCCATGGTAGAAACTGAGAATGGTGCTGGCTGCGTGTCTGTCACAAGCATGCATCCCAGGCATTGAACTCCCTCCATGCTTCCAGCTTTCCTCCTGGGTAGACTGTCACATGGTTGACTATTACGTACTCTAATGTTTCAAACACTGAGGATACTTCTATATTTCTCTATGGGTATTTTTCAATTAGCTCATCTTACATTTAATTACATTATTAAGCAGCTGTGGTACATCTTGTTTTTATTTCATCAATACAAAACAAGTATCTCATGGTGGTCTCAGAAAAAAACCCATTTTTTAGAAATGATTTTATTTTCACTTTTAACTGTGTGTATGTGTGTGCATGCTCGCTTCCGTGTGTGTGTGTGTGTGTGTGTGTGTGTGTGTGTGTGTCTGCCTATGAGTGTATTACCACAGATGTCAAAGAAGCATCAGGTGCATTGGAGCTGAAGCCTATTGTAAGCTGTCCAGTATGGGTGACAGGAACCTCTCTTGGGTCCTCTGCAAAAGCAGTAAGTGCTCTTAGCCAATGAGCCATTTCTCTAGCCCCAAGACCCTACTTTGAGATGTGTCTTGTGTTCCAAAACGTCTGTGAAAAATAACAAGAGTATACAGAAGCTTCTAAATTCAGGTCAGTTTTCACCAACGCTGTGCATGTCACACTTTTGGAAACAGACATACAGAATAAGCACACAGAGGCAGCAATCAGGCCCTGAGTCTCTTTATTTCTTTCAGAGCTGTATTTCATATCCCATTGTTTTTCTTGATTGAATATAGGCCACATTTTCAACAATTTCTAGGTTCAGAAAATTTCTCATGCCTCTGTTTATCTAGAAACTAAGTGGATTCTTCAGGGAAACTAGGGCATTATTTTTTCGGCTGACACCCTAATGTGAATCTCTCTCTCCTGTGTGTGTGTGTGTGTGTGTGTGTGTGTGTGAGTGTGTGTAAATCCTTCAGTTTATGAATGGCCACCATGGTTCAGAGGTCTGTCTTTACTCAAGTATAATGGTTTTCTGGTGTCTTGTAGGCATTCAGTGCTTACAGAATCGCTAATTGAGTTTACAGCCCCACCACCGATGGACTCTTCAGAGCACCCCTATGGTGACTTTACAATTAGCATTTCTGCATGGCAATTCACACCTGAAATTCTATAATAGAGGCACAGTTCTCTCAGCATCAAGGTTTACTATCGAACTTCAATCAGTTTGCAGACCCATGTCACTGCTTTTTTTATCCTTTTCTGAGAGTAATTGAATGGGAGGACTCTCAGAGAGTAGCCAAAAAATAGGCTGAATTCATACTACAAATACATGAATGGTTGTAGAAAGAGATGGTGCATTGGCTGTTTCTACAAAAGCAAACTATAAGAATGCAGACAAGCCTAGGGCCTGGTGAAAGACTATAATAGTTATAAGAAGCATATTATTAAGTAGAAATCAATATTTGTCCTGAACAAAAGCAGTCCCCGATCTTCTGAAAAATATAGAAAAAAGTGCCAAAACTGACTTGTTTTATATTCGTTGAAATAAAAAAAAAAAAAAAAAACAAACTTGACTTCAGGTTACAGAATGAGAAGATGGCCACTGCTCTTTAGATAGGTTTATAACAAGCATTTGTATATGAGGAAGGGGATAGAAAAGCGAGAGAAAAAATAACAATATTGGAAAATCTAAAAATAATTTCACGATGCTGCAGCTGAAGAGCGCTGCATATCTATAGAACTGAAGCGTTACAGAAAATAGCCCATGCATCTCCTCAGCTTGATTTTCTCAGACCCCCAACAGGAGGAAGTAATTCTGCTCTCGAACTAAGGGTTGGAAAGTGGAATGCTTTCACTTAGAAAGAAGTTTTAGGTCTGTTCGCCACATGTGTTTTTTTTAACAGTCTTAATTTGGGTAAAATAGCTTTGTAGAGCTGTGGGCTTGTCCCTTCTTTGGCTCCCCTTTGAGGCTGTTAGTTTTCATAGATTAAAGTAAGAGACTGGCATATCTTAGAACATGTTTGTAACATGTTAGCATCTGAACTCTTCTATGATAGATTCAAACTGAACTCTGAAACATGAAACTTCCTCTCAGACTTTGGGAAACTGTGATTGTTTTATTCACTCATATAAACTTGTTTCCTTTATTCAAAATGCAGGCACTGTTTCTATCTGTCACGTTGGGGAGGGGCATCAGGTTCCTGACGGTGGGACAGTTGAAGGGGGATTTGCTTTTGGAGAGCTCTGATTCATGGTGGATACTCTTTAGTTGTTGTAGATCTGCGTTTCCTCCCGTTCTCTCTCTCTAGAATTCTGCACAAGGTGAAAAGAAGCAGGGAATTTATAACTTTCACATACATATTCATTTCAGCAACGAGAAATTAAAAACAAACCAGATTTCTGAAACAAATGTCTCTATTAATGAAAAGCCCCGGGAATAGACGTTTGGTTACCATCACTGTGAGGGGGCCAGCTGTCATAATCCTGGCTCAGTTGGATCTTTAACTTTGGGGGGTCCTGCTCATTATTTTTGGAATTTCACATAATAAGTGATTCTCCAAGGATACTAACTAATGAAAATACCACCCAGCCGCATTCTTTTATTCCTTCCTCCTTTTTCCTTCCCAAGTCGGGTCTCTCATTACAAACAGCACTTCGGTTCAAGATTTCTCCCCGTGCAGCAACTGCTGATATCTAGTTTTACCCAGTGTAATCATGCCTAAATCATATAAAGATAATATGTTTTCTAAGAAGAGTGTGTTTTGTTTTTATGTTCTTGGCATAAAACATGTAATATACTTTATAAAGTTTTTAATATTGTGCTTTTTAGCCAGAAATTATATCAGTACACAGAAAATTCAGGGCCTGCCTGGACCTCTTGTTACAGATTATCATACTTTTCTCAAAAAATATCAAGGCGTTATCTTAGGGTTTCACTCTGCTCCTACAATATTTTGTGGTATCTAATTTCTTTTTTATTGACAAACCCCTTGTCATTATTAGTATTTCACACTGAGAGCCTATATTCTTCTACAAAGCATAGTGAATAATATATATGTAAAAACAATCTGTCCTGTGGAATTTAGCTTCCTCAATTCCTTCCCTTTGACGTATGAGACATTTGATTGTCTATCGTTTTACGGAGTTAGATACTGTGACTTTTTGTCCCTGCCTCCAACCCCAGTATAAGCTGGTGTGTGTTTGTGTGTGTGTGTGTGTGTGTGTGTGTGTGTATGTGTGTGTGCGCGTGTGTGCAGAGTGTGTGGCAATGGAATGGACACATAAAACAAAAACAAACAAACAAACAAAAAAAACCCTAACAAGTTAGCATTATATTTCTAGACATTGTGGGATGTCTTTCTTCTTTACCTTCAAACTCTGAGTGATTAGCATACTTTTTTCAGAGAAGTGAATTTGTTTTTCAGTTTCTCAGTTAGCCGGGTTGATGGGAAATCCTGGTGGGACGGTCACTGGCAGGGCAGGCTAGTGAAGCAGAAGCAGCATCCACCATCAAAGCGTGTGATTTGTTTTATGCTCTGTGACAGGAACACAACACACCTCTTACTGACTTCTCAGTGTGTTTTCCATACAGGGAAGAGGGCAGCCAGGAACATTTTGAAACAGCTGAGGGATCAGCATGCAGAGAGCTCCACTGCACCTATCCAGACAAGGTGCATGGACTTGTGGCTTTCAGCACGTGCTTCAAGATAAACCGGGAGACCATTTCCAAGAGCCTCACAGTGAAATGTTTCCAGAAGGTTCCAGCCCAGTGCCACTGCCAGCAAACGCTTCCTATCCCATTGTTCCTTGATAAATTTAATGTCAAATTCCAAGCACCTGGGACATTCCCAAGGGTTAAAATGGAAACTTTTTTTTTTTTTCCTTTCTCAGAATTCTGTTATCCTTCTTGGGGAGAATTACTTTTCCAGAGAAACATGAACCCCAGAAGGATTCAGATTTGTCTTTTCCATAAGGCTGTGCCCACGCAGTTAATTGTGACAAAAAAATTAAAATAAATTTAAAAATAAATAAATAAACAAACCTTCCCACAAAACACTTTAAAATCTGTGGCCACCCATCCTAAAGGGGCTTTAAACACTTTATGGAAATTCTAGTGAAGTTTTCCGGTAGTCAGCTTCCCAATTCTCTGGAACAGTAATTTAAAACGTTTTCCATTCAACACACATCTGCAATTTTCTTTCTTCCCTTTCTCAGCAGATGGTCTACTTCACAGTAAATTTAAATAGAAACTATGAGAGTCAACCACCTCAACTTCCTGCCATCACATACATGGCCTACCTCTGGCATGAAACAAGAAGCATCTTGGACTTGCTTTTTATGTAGATTTCCTTGACATAGCCTTCATGAAACCAAGTTGGGGGCTGACTAGCAAAGCTTTGTGATCTCCTCCTGGATGACAGCCAAGGACTTCACATTGATATCTTGGTTCTGTCTGGTCCTCCTCATCCATTTTCCAAGTTACTTTGTCGATGAACAGGCGAGGCATAAATGAGGTGATTGTTCTATTGTTCTATTTTTCTTTTATGTGGGACCCCTCCCCCGGAGGCAGGATTTTTAAAGATATAATGAAGTTAAAATGAGGTCAGAAGGAGGGCCCCTAAGCTACTATGGCCCACATTCTTACACAAGCAATTAGGGCAAAGCACACACAAAAGGAAGGTCATGTGCACAGAGAGAAGAGAGCCATCTTTGAGCTAGTGAGAAAGGCCTCAGAAGAAGCTAACTCTGCTGTGGTCTTAGACATCTAATCCCCAACACAAGGGAAAGAGAATTCTGATCATGGAACTACCCTGTTTATGGCACTTGGTTGTGAAAACTCTAAGAAACTCATACCTCCAGTGGCTTTTTGAATATATATATATATATATATATAATATATATAATACATATGTATATACATATATTATATTGTATATATATATGTTATTATTATTATCTCTGAGATAGCACAGTAATGCAGTAAGTAGTCAAGATGCAGCATGCTCCAGCTTGCCTCTTCCGCTTCTTCCCAGGCTATACTCTGACTCTCTCCATTGAAGCCACATTGGCTCTCGTCAGTTACGCAAATATGTTACGAACCTTTGGATGCTTCACTTCTGCTCTGTGAATGTTCCCTCCTGCTTACGTTACTTGTCCACTAACCGGTATCACCTTCCTTCAGAACTTAGTTTAAGTTTACTCTCCAGGCAGCCATTCTTGTGCCCTAAGCCTGGTGATAGAGGGAGTCTATGGTGTTTTGGGGGTAGTCTTCCACAGGATGTTCTACTTCTACTGGAAAGCCATTATTAGTGTTCAAGCAATTGATCAGTATATGTCCTTCATGCATCCTCTTTCACCTCAGGAGTCATTTGTTTCGCTCACTGCTCTATCTGCAACGCTTGCTCTACCTGGTCTATTCTCACGGTTTTGTTTGTGTCTCAGTGAACCATCGCGATGAACAGGCTCAGAAGAGGACCTTGCTGGTAAATACATCAGTTTATCTAGAGGGCTTTAGGAGCAGTAGTAGAAGAATTTCTGGATATTAGCAAAATCAAATTAGATAAGTGATTTGTAACTGAAGCCGAAGTAATTACTTATAGAAAAAGAAAACATTGTTACTAATTCGTGTTAGTATATCTGAGACACTGGTTATTTTATTTTTCTCAATCAAATTTGTTAAACAGAATTTGTTGGACTCTGCCCACGTTAGACATACTCTATTTGGAGACATGGATGAAAGAATTCTATAAAAAGATGAGTACTGTCAATCTGTAATCTTGACAGAACTAGATGTGTTCGAGGCTGAGCAGCATCCCAGAACATTTGGCCCTGGGTGTATTTCTCTTTGGAAACAGGGTCTACTGTAGGTTTTCTTTAAGCCTTGTTCATACCAGAGAATGGAAGCCTCCTTAAAAAAAAATACAGTGGCATTTAGAGCTCACTGCTCATTAGCTGTGGCAATCTCATGCAAGCCACCAGTAGGCAGGCATGCAGAAGGCACTTATACTGTTAGGGGTAATTTTTAAAAGGGAAACTTGGGGACTTTAGAAGAGTCGCCTTTTAACATGTGTACCAGGCTCTTATGGTCTTGTGGAGCACGGTGTGACCTTGCTCAAGAAGCCTTTGGTGGTGCTTGCACGATACCCACAATGGTGCCATCTATTGGTTACTGATCGTTTTAATGTGGCCGACTGTTCCCGAGCAGTCCAAGGACAAAAAGTGTAATGTAGCTTGGCCATCATTTGCACATTTATTTACATGTTCAAGGCTTTTGTTCAGATTGTGACTGAGGCCCGTTTGTGGAGTCAGGCGTAATGAAGTGAAACTCATTGAGATTCACTTCAGGACAGAGCCAAGCAAACAAGATCTTCATTCTGAGCTTATCCAAATGCTCGTAATTTGGTAAATTACTCATTTTATCCGAATGCATTACTCATCATTTATGAATGTCAGTGAGAATGAATGGACTTCCCTCAAAGCTCAATAGAAATTTTCATCATGCTGAAAATGGCTGCAAATGCCTATTTTTCAAGACTTTTTTCTGCTTCATTTTGAATTTCTAAACTATAAGCCAAACTAGCATTGATAAAATAAAGAGTCCTATCTTATTAACTAATGGATCTGTATAAAATATTGTTCTTTAGGTGAAAGTAGATAAAGGTAATATCACGGTACATGAAAATGCAGTAATCTTGGTAATCTTCAGATTCTGAAGTTGCTATTTGAGCATTGGAAAACATCTTCAAAATGATCAACACAGGTAGCTCTTAGTAAGAAGACATAAATATCTTAAGGAAGAGGATAAGACAATGCCTCAGCAGCAAGCAGCAAGCCTTAATGAATATTTTTTGTACCAGTGATATATTTTCATTGACTTTATTTATTAATTGAAAAACAGAGGAGAAAATCCTTGAACAGAAATACCACACTAGCTGCAGCTATGGAAGAGCTGTCTTCATGTTGTTAACTTATCTAGGTTCATAAGAGGTATCAAAAACCTGGATTTTATTTTATTTCTCCAAATATTTAAATGCTGAAAATTAATTGTAATTAAAATGATGTTAAATTTAAACAAGCCATAGATGTCCAGTGTGCAATTTCTATGACATAGGCCAAAATACTCCCGTGACTAATGATGAGTAACAGCTATATAAAACATCTTTAAATAAAAATAAATATCACTTGTACATGTAAGTCAGATACTTGAAAGAAATAGCTTGATTAAGTAAAGGACTTATTTCTCCTGCATAAACAACTGATCAGTCTTCCAGTTCAAACCATCATACTCCCCAGCCACACTGTGGAGACCGGATATTTCCTCGATAGACCCCCTTATTTTGCTGTCCACCAAAATAAGTTTTTTGGTTTATGTATGTCCTGAGATACTATATGAGTCAAAGGACTTACTAAAAGGCAGTTTTAGGGCATTGGCAGCATTTTTCACGGTGGGCACATGTTAATAAAAATGATGGCAGAGTGGAAAATTCTCCTCAATAGCGGAAAGCATGAAGGAACGGTTCTGATTTTTCCTTGCCCTGGTGAAATAGGAAAAAAGTGAAGAATGGACAATTTGTATAAAATCACTCTCATCCTGCCCAAAGCCCCAGAGCATCAGAGAGCATAGTATTGTCTTGATGTTGAGCCTCTAATGATGCAGATTCATTTTTTATTCAACTCAAAACTTGAGAGTAAAGCCTGTTGCAGAAAAGTCCATCAGATATGTTAACTATATCCCCTCAGAATTCTCTCTTTGTGCCACCTCCCGGAATCACTACACTCACTGGTAAGAAAAGACTCATTCTGTCAATCTGTTCTTCTCCCAAATTCTTACACATCCTCTCTTCCTTTATTCATTCGGCCTTGAAGTTTCAGAAGTAAACTCCAAATCTCTTTCTTTCCTCAGTTTTACACTTTGTCCCATGTTTTCCTACTCTCTGTCCCATGCTGTACTGGTTGTGAACACATGGAATGGGTTGCTGGGGTGAAAAGAAGGAAAAAGTTTAAATTCCAAGATAAGAAAATCATGTGTTTCAAACCCATTGTCATGATCCCCAAATAAACTTGGAACTCTACAAATTTTACTTATATTGATTTCCAAATGTAAAGGAGAAACAGTTTAACTTTATAAAAAAATTACATACTTTAAATTAAAGTCATATGTCCAAAATAAAATGCTACTTGAATTCATAAAAGCACTGTATAATTCTCAAGAAAGTGGCGGCACAGGCAATTTTTATCTGGCCATCTTTGTTTATGTTCCTAAAGCAGAAGTAGAAGAAAAATTGCCTTGAAAATCAACAAGGGGTTGATTTTCTGAGCTTGTATGAATCCTTGATATTAAGAGTTTTACAAAGTATTAAGTGCTTCTGAGCCAATAATTAGTGAAGTCTGGGTGACTGGAGTATCGTGTCAGGACTGACCACCTCAAACAAAGAAGACTCTCTTTACTTCCTGAAGAATAAACATTTGGAACAACTGTTTTGTAACAAATAACTAGAAAACGTATCACTAAAGAAAAAGAAGACAGAGAAACACAGGTCTGTTTAACACCAGTGATTTTACATTCTTGTCAGTTTCAAACAAGAATTCAATAAAATTCTCAGCCTTAGTTGCTGTATCATCAAAGTCATTGCACACATTTGTTTCACCTGCCAGAAAATATTCTCTAAGGTGTTGTTGTCTGAATGCACAAGGAGTTTTAAAAAATGAATAAAGGAAACTCAAAGACAACGTTGGGAGATGCTATCAGGAATATTTTTGTAGGGCTAGAGGGGAATAAATTTGCTTTCATTAATCATTCGTTTGGTTATTCTTGCCCTTGTAGACACCTATTTAATGTCTAACTCTGTTACAGCCCCTTTAGCTCACAGTGCTTATTCTAAAAATGTTTTTCACATGAAAAATTACCTATGTAAGTAACTGATAGTAAGAAACACTTTCACAAGCTACGTCAATGATTATAATTAGCTGTTTATTTGAATTAATGAGCATGTAGTGACAGATATCGTGTGATATGGTTTTTTTATTTCAAAGGGTTAAGAAGAGAGGGTTCATCAGACTTAAGCAAGAAGGATGTTAAATATAAGTAGAACATGCTAGTCTACATACGTGTTGTGATAGCTGTAGGCAGGTTACTGTGACAGGTTATAGAAAGAAGCTAGATGAGCCTGCCCAGACTCCTAAGAGTAGGAAGTGATGAGCTAGATTCTAAATGCTAGAACAAGAGGCCATGAGGAACCGGGACAAGCCAGAGATGCTATAAAAGGATACATGAAAACCCAAAAGTCGGGCTGCAGAGATGGATCAATTGTCAAGAGTACTCGCTGTTCTTGCAACGTGGGTTCAATTTTCACCATCCACACGGTGGCTCACAACTGTTTGTAACTCCAGCTCCATGGGAGTCAATGTCCTTCTCTGGCTTTCTTGGGCACAGACATACACATAACCAAAATACCCATACACACAAAATAATAAAGTAAAAATTTTAAAATCTCAAAGTACATTTTTGTGATGAGAACATTATATGTAATGTGAAGAATATGTCAATAAAAGCTTAAATAGACAGATGCTGCAGTTTTTATATGGTTCTTATGTTTTTACTGCATGTGAAACAAAACAAGGGCATTTAACTACTAGGTCATTTGTTCAAATTTGCATTGTTAACATTTTATTCTGGCTCGGGGTGAAGGCCTCAGTGAGAACAGGAAAGATTGCCAATGAAGGGGAATGCTCTGGGAATAGGTGTGTCTTCCCGGAGAACGCTTTAATGGGCACTGGCAATAGAAACAGAAAAGGGAGAGATCCAAAAACTACTAAAAAGGTAAAACAGTAGACAAGATTCAGTGATTCATGGATGTGAAATTAAGAGAAAAGGACCCAGATCTCTTGTTTGATGAAAAGCAGCACAAAAAAAAAAAAAAAAAAAAAAAAAAAAAAGCAGAACAAAACAAAACAAAACAAAACCTTAGGAGGAGCATGGGATTTTCACCTTTGTGGATGATGTGAGATCAGACACACCTTAAACAGTTGTTGGGCATGAGACAGCCTGAAGTATACCAGGTCACAGAAGTAGATGACATCAGTTAGGGAAATACACAGATGATGGAACAAAACTTGTGGGACTATGAAATGATAGTGGAAGATGAACCTGAGGGAATAGAATCTTCAGGTAAAAGCTTTATATGAACCCCGAGTGAGCACTACAATTCAATAAATGAATAAGACTTAGGTAGTCATTATAAGCAGCAGATTCTGCAGACAGAGCTATGAAACATCAAGAAGATGTACAGATATTTTTGAAACAGGGTTCTCTATGCAGCTCGGGCTATCTTGGAACTTGCTCGGTAGACCAGGCTAGACCCAGAGGGGTTGAGGACACTTGGAGAGTAACTAGAACCAACTAAGCAGGGTTCATAGGGGCTCACAAAGATAGACTATATTAGACTCAAAAATAAAATAATCAATGTCATGAAAGAAAATATGTAAATAATTACTAATTAAATTAATTAATAAGTAAATAATGAATGAGGATGAAATTGTCACTACTCAGAAATAATTTCTTCCAAAATAAGTTATTTTAAAATTTGTTTAAACTTAAAAGGAAGTGAAAATATCTTCATTACAAAAAAGAAGATACATTTTCAGATTGATTGCATGAACTGTCACAGTCTTAGTATGCACAGCACGGACAGCTCAAGAAAAGCTGCTTGCTCTCCTGGTGTGACAGATGCAGAAGAACTTGAAAACCCGTTCACAATCCAGATGTTCACAGGACAGCAGGTGGTCTGCAATGACTGAAGCAAATTGGGTAAAGATTAAAGGGTTGTGTAACCATAGCCACAAAATGTCAGTTCCCTCTATCTACAGTCTGGGTTGTGCAGAAGACCAGTTCTGGCTGTGTATGACTGGATTTCCCTCATTGCCATGAAGGCAATATCTGGGAGACGTAGGAGAGGATCCATTCATTCACTGTTTTGGTTAATTGTTTTTTTTTTGTTTGTTTGTTTGTTTGCTTTTGTTTTGTTTTGTTTTGTTTTTCCAATCAGAGGACCAGACTTATCTCTGGCCATAGGCCAGCTTCTGACTGAGTATGTCTTTATTACTTTAGGATCTTGACTTGTCTATCAGACACCATGGGTTAGTCTAGCTGGTTATCTTCGTATTCCAACCTGTTCTCTTCATATCTACGAATCTGAGTCAGTATGTCTATTGATTTAAACTAGTAACCTATGCCCTACAGTGCTTCAATGAGATCTTACTGAGTTTATGGACCTGAAATTTTTAAAATTTTGATGAAGATTTTCTTCTCCTTCAGAGGACAACAGGCACATCACTTTTTAGGTATCAAGATAAAAATTAATGACCAGCCAATGGCATCTCTTAAATTAGAGTTATCTTTTCAAGAGAACAAACACATAGTTAGGATATTCTTTGCGATTGCATTCAAAGTAATTTTCTTCTTGTTACTCATTAATTTTGAGCCGTTGTTTTTCTAGAAATACCTGACATGATGTAATTTTATTTTAATTTTTTGATGAATTATTATTTTTTATTAGCCCCAGGATGTAATACTGAGACATAAATTCCTTATGAACACAAAATATTCTCTGCTGTGTTATTGTCAAAATAGCAGCATTGCATGGAGATAACCTAGAACCCCTGCTCAGAAATAGCCCATGGAAGCTTAGCATCCAAGTGGGTTTCCCTAGTAAGGGGAACAGGGACTGTCTCTGACATGAATTCAGTGGCAGGCTCTTTGACCGCCCCCCCACACACACTGAGGGAGGAGGAGCCTTTAAGCCACAGAGGAGGACACTGCAGCCAGTCCTGATGAGACCTTGTAAGCTAGGATCAGATGGAAGGGGAGGAGGACCTCCCCTATCAGTGGACTTAGAGAGGGGCAGGGAGGAGATGATGGGGGGAGGGTGGGATTGAGAGGGAATGGGGGAGAGGGTTACAGCTGGGATACAAAGTAAATAAACTGTAATTAATATAAAAAATAAGAATTTATTTAAAAAATAGCAGCATTGTAATCAAAAGCAACCCTTATACTTTCTTTATTAAAAAGTGATTATCAGAAGTGTCTCCTCAGTTTGCCAAGCTCCATCAGTAATAGGATAGAAAGTCAGGTGACATTTAAAGTGTCATCCTTGTCAGAGCCTCTCTTAAACAATTTCTGTATACACTGAATTGGAAGCGGAAATATGAAGCAATAGCATCAAAGGTATAGCCTGAAAATTATGTTTGGCTGATATGAGAGGGTACCTGAGGCCAAGATGACATTTAAAGCACTGGTTTTCTAGTTTGTTTTCTCACTTCTGCAATTCACTTTCTATCTTGTGACATACGAAGTTACCAGGAAATGGTGTGGAAAATACGGTTCTTACTTTAAGTAGATTGTGGAAAACCTAGGGGATTCTAATATGTTCTTTAAAAAAATTCATAAAACTTGCAAAAGGCACTACTTTAAAATGTGATTGGCTGGCCACTGGTTATTTTCAGGCTTAAAATTAATTATATGGTGAAGTCATTCATTATTCTGCTTGCAATGAGACCCATATGAACTGTGACTATTGGAATATAAAAATTAACTTGAAGACAAGTATTTTCCATTTTATTTATCAAGCATTCACAACCAAAATAAGGCTATTTTTGATGATTACAATCAACTGCCTTCATGCCCGAGTTTAAGCTTCCTAAATCAGAAAGTGCCAGAAATTACACTTTGAACCTCCAAATCGTTTGAGTTGAACAGAAGTGTATTTTTGGATACCAAATGTGCTCTCATATCCTTCCAATTCTGCAAAATCAAACAAGCAGGAATGTCAGTATTTGGACATCCAGTCTTCATCCCTCACAAGTGACTCTGTCTTTCAGTGACCCTGTTCCACTGCTCCAGACAGAGCAGCAACTGTTCCCCAGTGTGCATTTCCATTGCACCCCCACATCTTCTCCTGTTCCCCCTCCCCTTCCAACCACAAATGCTTCAACAGAAGTGGGGAAAATCCAAAGAGCCCCCTTTACTAACTAGAACTAAGATGAACTGTGTCAGAGTTCAGAGCTTCGTTGTTGCTTGGCATGAAATGACTGCTCTTGGTTTCTGCCAAGGCGGGTGTCAGCTGGTGCATTCTGACAGCGGCAGACAGGACTGAGATAAGCAGAAAATACAATGACAGCTGCTACACAGAACTATTCTTTCTGGCCTAGTGAATACAAAAATACATTGTGTAAATAAAGACAGACAGCTTCATTATGCAATTGTCTGCTACTGTACCAATGCAAAGGAACATTCTGGAAAATAGCTCCAGATGCTGGAAGCTAATATGTTCTTACACATGGGATGGCAGGATATTAAGACAGTTACAGTAAACCTAACTTCCCAGGAGTAGAGTTGAACTCAAAGGTAAAGAAGGTATATGGTTATGCTATACTACATTTCTGAACTTCAACGTTTCTTCAAAGCCTGTCTTTCCTCCAAATCCACAATTCTTTGTTTTATCTTGTTTTGAGTGTAAAATCTAGAGTTGTGACTGAGTTTGCATGAATTATAAAGTAAGTACCGTATCACTGTGCTTAGTCTGCCATAACAAAGTGCCATAGTCTGGGTGGCCTAAACAACAGAAGTTTGTTTCCTCATGGCTCTCTTGGCTGGGTATACTTCAGGAAGACCTGACACAGTTGCATTCTGGTAGTGCGTTCTTGGCTTGTAGAACAGTGGATTTCCCTCTGTGTTTCAGACTCTATAGAGTCTATTTTCTCAACTGTTTATTTCTGTGACTTCATCTTGCTATGTTGTTCAGGCCATCATTAAACTACTGGGCCAGAGTGATCTGACTAGCATTGCCTCCTGAATAGCTGGGACTATTGCTGTAATGCCACTGCGCTTGGAGGACCTTACAAGAAGGACCTTAATCCTGTTGAGTCAAGATTCTACACTGAAGATCCCATGTGAATATAATTACATCTTTTGAGTTCCCACTGCAGACAGACACAGAGAATTTATGTTTCTGAACATAAAAGTTTGGAAAGATAGCATGATATTCCTCATGTAGTGGAGCCTTAGGTAAACTTGATTCTTGCTACAAATAAGATTATGTAATAAACTTACCTATTGAACTGCTATTCAATGCTTCTGAAGATTGTATTTTTTCAATAAAATATTATCCACTGAGCATCTTCATATTTGGTAATTATTAATAGCAATTAATTCCAATTAATCACATTAGAAATTAGCAAAAGAAACAGATGCTCTGTAATTCATAGCCCCTGCAACCCTACTCTGTGAGGCCAAGTCTATTTTCCTAAGTATGCAAAATTGGTGCTTGTGTTTTTGTTTTTGTTTTTCCCTTCTGTGTACTAGTTGATCTCATTTTGCTGTGATAAAACATCATGACCAAGGCGACTTCTAAAAGAATGCATTTAATTGGGCTCATGGACTCAGAGAATTAGATGGAGAAAAGCATGGTGGCTGGAACAATTGAAAGTACCCAGCTTTATCCAAAAGCAGGAGATAGAAAATACACTGGAAGGGCAGGAGTCTCTTTAAGTCTCAGAGTCTGACCCTGGTGGCACACAGCATCTAACAAAGCCATTTCCCCTAATCCTTTCTGAATAGTTCCCCCAACTGGAGATCAAGTATTCAAACATATGAGCTTATGAGGGCCTCGTTCAAACCAACACAGCGTGTCGATGTTTATTTTGACAGTGCAAAAACATTGAGATGGAACTGCTGGCACCTTAGTATATGAACTAAATGAGTGACACCAAACTTCCTGAGGGACTACATGGATAAGCATATAGTTTCAGTTTAGCTCTCTACTCCATTTTTTTTAATTGGGTCATTTGGTTTGTTGGTGTTCAATTTCTCCAGTTCTTTACGTATTCTTGATATTAGCCCTCTCTCAGATGTAGGATTGGTGGAGATCCTTTCCCAGTCTGTAGGCTGGCGTTTTGTTCTGACAACAGTGTCCTTTCCTTTACAGAAGCTTTTCAGTTCCATGAGGTCCCATTTATTGATTGTTGATCTTAGAGCCTGAGCTGTTGGTGTTCTGTTCAGGAAGTTGTCTCCTGGGCCAATGAGGTCAAGGCTCTTCCCCACATTTTCTTCTAATCGATTTAGTGTGTCTGGTTTTATGTTGAGGTCTTTGATCTACTTGGACTTGAGTTTTGTGCAGGGGGATAGATACGATGATTTTTCTCAAAGAAACATCTCTTGGTTTCATCAGTTCTTTGTGTTGTTATTTTGTTTCTAAGTTACGGATTTCAGTCCTGAATTTGATTAGTTCTTGCTGTCTGCTCCTCTTGGGTGTGTTTGCTTCTTTTTGTTCTAGAGGTTTTAGATATGCTTTTAAATTACTGGTATGAAAACTCTCCAATTTCTTTATTGGCACTTAGTGCTATGACTTTTCCCCTTAGTACTGCTTTCTTTGTGACCCATAAGTTTGGGGATGTTGTTCCTTCATTTTCATTGATTCTAGAAAGTCTTTAATTTCTTTCTCTATTTCTTCCCAGACTCAGCGGTCATCAAGTAAAGAGTTGTTAAGTTTCCTTGAGTTTGTAGGTTCTTCTCTAGTTTCTATTGTTGAAATCTTGCTTTAACCCATGGTGGTTTGATAAGATACAAGGGTTTATTTCAATGTTTTTGTATCTGTTGAGGCTTGTTTTATGAGTAAGTATATGGTCAGTTTTGGAGAAGATTTCATAAAGTGTTGAGAAGAATGTATATTCCTTTGTGTTTGAATGAATGTTCTGTAGATATCTGATAGGTCCATTTGATTTATGGCACCTGTTCATTTAATTATTTCTCTGTTTAGTTTCTATCTTGACAACCTGTCCATTGGTGACAGTGAGGTGTTGAAGTCTCCCACTATTAATGTGTGGGTATCAATGTATGATTTAAGATTTAGCAATGTTTCTTTTTTACAAATGTAGGTGCCCTTGTATTTGGGGCATAGCCATCTTAGTGGATTTTTCTTTTGATGAGTATGAAGTGTCTTTTCTCATCTCTTTTGATTAATTTTGGTTGAAAGTCTATTTTATTAGATATTAGAATGGCTACTCCAACTTGCTTCTTAGGTACATTTGTTTGAAAAACTTTTTTCCAGCTCTTTACTCTGAGGTAGTGTCTATCTTTGTTGTCAAGTAGTGTTTCTTTTATGCAGCAGAATTATGGCTCCTCTTTATGCATTCATTTTGTTTGCGTGTGTCTTTTTATTGGGAAATTAAGTCCGTTAATGTTTATATTAATGATCATTGCTAGCTCCTGCTATTTTGATGTTGGTGTTTGTAGTGTGTTTGTGTGTTTCTCTTTTGTTCTTTTAGCTGCAGCTGCACAATTTATTTCCTATGTAAACTGGGTGTAGTTTACTTCCTTCAGCTGGAGTGTTCTTCTAGTATCTTCTGTAATGTTGGGTTTGTGCTTAGATATTATTTAAATTTGGTTTTATCGTGGAATATTTTGTTTTCTCCATCTATGGTGATTGAAAGTTTTGCTGGGTATAGTAGTCTGAGCTGGTATCTGTGTGTTCTTAGGGTCTGTGTGACATCTGTCCAGGCCCTTTTGGGCTTTCATAGTCTTTGTTGAGAAGTCAGGTATGATTCTGATTAGTCTGCCTTTGTATGTTCCTTGGACCCTACAGCATTTACCTATCTATCTATCTATCTATCTATCTATCTATCTATCTATCTATCTATCTATTGCTCTGTACATTGAGTGTTTTGATTATATGTGGTGTGAGGATTTTCTGTTCTTTTCTATCCGATGTTCTTTTGTATGTTTATAGGCATCTCTTTCTTTAGATTGAAGAAATTTTCTACTATGATTGAAAATATTTTTGGGGTCTTGGACTGGAAATGTTCTCTTTTTTTCTATTCCTATTATTCTTAGGCTTCATTTTTTTTCATACTGGCTCAGATGTCTTGGATGTTTTATGTCAGAAAGTTTTAGATTTAATTTTTTGACAGATGTATTGATTTCTTCAATTGTATATTCTACACCTAAAATTCTTTCCTCCATCTCTTGTATTCTGTTGGTGATGCTTATGTCCGTAGTTCCTGTTTCCTTCCCTAAGTTTTCCATCTCCAGGATTTCCTCAGTTTGTGTTTTCTTTATTGTTTTTATTTCCATTTTCAGGTCTTGAACTGTTTTTGTTTTGTTTTGTTTTCATTTTCTTTACCTGTTTTTATTTTCCTGCATTTGTTTAAATGATTTATTAATTTCTTCTTCAAAGGCCTCGTATCTGTTTGAATGTGTTTTCCTGTCTTTTTTAAGGAAAGTTTTGCTTTTTAAGGTATTTGTTTCCTCTTTAAATGCCTTGATCATTTTCAAAAAGCATAGATTTAAGGTCGTTTTCTTGTGTTTCAGTTGTATTAGGGTATCCAGAGCTGCTCTGGAGGTGCCATCTTGTCCTGGCTTTTGTTGACTGTGATCTTACAGTGACCTTTAGCCATCTGTTTGTCTCTGACATTGAATCCTTGTTCCTGGTTTCCTTCTGGATTTCAGGAAGAGCACTGGGCAGAGGGCTGGATGTTCCTGAATCGGCCCTGCTCAAGATGTTGGGTGTGGTTGTGGACTGGCTGCTGGATTTTACAGAATAGCCTTCAGTTCTCCTCAGGTGGCTGTGTCCCTATTAGACCCACAGGCAGTGAGTGGACTGGAGTGGGGCTGCCTCACCTGTATGATCCAGAGGGCCAGCAGGTCTCCTCAGAAACCCAGGAGCCTTCCTCTCACTGGGGAACTCCCAGAGTCAGCAGCCCCACCACTAACTCACTTGCTCCCTGCTCTCTGAGTTCATGGTGCCTAGAGACTGTGGGGACATATCTGAGGATCTATCTGACTTCTAAGTCAGACATTAGGTAGATTTGGCAAATTGATAAGACAATGTAACCTTTTCTTTCTTTCTTTATTAACTTTGTATCCCAGCTGTATCTAGCTTCCTCATTCCCTCCCAATCCCACCCTCCCTCCCTCATCTCCTCCCTGCCCCTTTCCAAGTCCACTGATAGGGGAGGACCTCTTCCCCTTTCATCTGACCCTAGCTTATCAGGTCTCTTCAGGCCTGGCTGCAAAGTCCTCCTCTGTGGCCTAGCAGGGCTGCTCCTCCCTCCGGTGGCGGGGTTGGAGGAGGTCAAAGAGCCAGCCATTGAGTTCATTTCAGAAATAGTCCCTGTTCCCCTTACTAGGGTACCCACTTGGAGACTGAACTACCATGGGCTACATCTGAGCAGAGGTTCGGTTATATCCATACATGGTCCTTGGTTGGGGAAACAGTCTCACAAAAGACCCCTGTGCCCAGATATATTTGGTCCTTGTGGAGCTACTGTCCTCTCCAGATCATACTAACTCTCCCTTCTTTCATATGATTCCCTGCACTCTGCTGAAGGTTTGGTTATGAGTCTCAGTATCTGCTTTGATACACTGCTAGGTAGAGTCCTTCACAGGCCCTCTGCGGTAGGCTCCTGTCCTGTTACTTGTTTTCTCCTATATCCAATATATATCCCGTTTGTCTTTCTAAGTGAGGGTTGATCATCTTACCCAGGGTCCTCTTTCTTGTTTATCTTCTTTAGGTGTACAGATTTCAGTATGTTTATCCCTTTTCTAATAATTGTTTTAAAATTTATTTTTGTACACCATCAAGCTTCCTTTTAGTTGAGCATTAATTCCTTTATGTACAACTAAGGCATGAGCTACATTGGCTAAATGATTATTCAGGGTCTGAGCAGTCTGCCCAGTATGACTCATGGCTAATGCCCTGGTGGTAGCTCCAACAGCCGTCAATGAGATGGTAGTAACAATGGTGGCTGTAGTTCCAAGATCCCTTTTCTGTCTGAAGAGAGTCATAGCGTGAGGGGCATCAATGGGCATAGGCACCCAGTGAGGCATGCGAGTAACCAGGGCATACCTAACTTTACTAGCATTGGGGCTTAAAAAAAAGCAAGTATCATTACCACAATTACTTGGCTCTATCTGGCTAATAATGAATAAAAATGGGGGATATAGACACCTCTTGCAGGAGCAAATTGATACCCTATGGCAAATCGCTCAACCTGGCTGTCAATGAAAGTATGCTGGACTTTGTGTCACTAGCATACAACATGAGAATTTTTCCTGCGCTGCAAATCTGTCTAAACAATGGTCGAGCTATATTTTAGGTAATTGGACTGGAGAATTCGATACTACGATGGAGCAGCTGAGAGTGGCCATTGTCACAGTAAATTCTACCGGAGTGGACGCAGGACTAGCCACAGGATTATCAACATGGATTGCTGCAGCCATGAATCATCTGAAGGAATGGGCGGGCATGGGAGTGTTAGCAGGCCTTCTGGTGTTGGTCTCCTTGGTTTGCCTGTGGTATATATGCAAGATTAGAGTCTCACAACAGTGTGATGCAGCCATGATCATTCAGGCCTTTACAGCCATTGAAGCAGGACATTCTCCCCAAGCATGGTTGGATACCATAAAAAGCTAAAATGATACGCTCAGGATGCGAGGCTAAGCACTACACTCAGGGTCAGCCGCTTTGGACCCAGAGAAGAGCATGTCTGATTGCATGCGGGTTGATGCCCCAGGTCCCGCCTCTGAGAAAAAGGTATCGGACGGGTCCGATGCTCTTTGGGTGGATGACACCTAAATGAACATTTGTACAAAGTCCCAATTTATTCCTAATATCAGAGATCAGACCTCTACTCTTGCCTGATGCGTCTAAAACAAAAAGGGGGAACTGTAGAGAGCTGCGGAATGCTATGCCTTAAAGATGGAGCTGGTTTCCGCCTTCCACCTTCCCGATGGTGAGTGCTCTCTGTCACGAACAACTCCTCATTTGGCTAAGGCCGAGGATCTGGCTTGCTTCCATGTATGTGGACCTATCTGCATTGCCCCCGTGGCACGCCTGGGTTGGCTACCCAGAGGCTATTTAAGCTGTGGGCTGGCTTTCCCCGGGGTCCGAGGATTGTTCAATGTTCCTGAATAAACTGCATTGAAAAAAAAATTTATTTTTGTAAGCAGTATTATCTATATTAAAATATATAATAAATAATGTTCTAGTATTATATCACTCCATAGTGTGATGGTTACTTTTTTTTCAAAAGAAAATATATAGCTATAGATTGATTCAATAGCTAAGGACACAAAAACACAAAGCATTAACTAAGAGAGAGTAAAAGCACTGCTTTAAATATGAAAATGGGTAGAATATGGAGAAGTAGGTGTTTCTTCCTTCATACTCAAGTATTTTCAGTAAATGATCTATGAAGTTATAAAGTGTAAGGTGTTGATCGGGCAAACACATTTAGTAAAGGTCACTGGGTCCTCCAGAGAAATGTTAGCAGTATTGGCTCCCTAACGTACTCACACTGTGAGTAATATTGATTTAGCTGCATCTGTGCAAGCAGGTGGTAGGCCTAATGACCACTTTAACAGCACATCAGGGCCCCAAGCTGACTGTGAAGGCTGATAATGTTCTTAAAGACCACCACCGAAATCAAGCAAATAGAAAACTGGAAATTTTTTGTTATCTCAGCCGCTTGTACCACAAAGCTGAAAATGAAGGCTCATGCTTGTGATTCGTAGGACTGTTTTTCAAATCTTCTCAGCACTCTAAGAACATTCAGGTGTCACAAGCTATGACAACTGCACTGGGATTAAGATTCAGTAGAAATACGAGTCAGTTATATTATGTGTAATCTAACATTTGCAGCATAATTTCCTTATTTAAAGACACAAGTATATTGGGAAGTTAATCTAATGGGATCCAGCAGCGTGAAATATTTCCAACAAACTTGGACAAGGTGGACTAGAGCATATGTATCTTGTAGCAAGGGGAAAGATATTACACCATGAGGAACAGAGGAAAAGCCAAGTTCATGGGTGTTGTTGACATAGACTAGTCATGTCAAGGTCCAAGAGATCACATCCATTGGAAATTAACAGAATGCCTTGCTCTGTTCCCCCAAGTCCACCATTGGGCTAAGAGGAAATTGGCAAAGCCTTTCTCTGATCCAAGTATGAGCGCTTTCAGTGACTGATTGCAACCAGCAACGGCAGCACCCCCTCAGATGCTTACAGCCAAGACTGTTCACTTAGAAAAACCTCTTAATGAAGCACGCTAACTCTTTCCCCTCTGCTGAGGGAAAATAATCAAGCTGAGGGTCTGGGTTGTTTTGTGATGGCTGGTGCCATTCCATCAGAATGTACCCAGCCCACCTGATTCCAGCTTTATCTTTTTTTTTTTTATGTGCATTAGTGTGAAGCTGTCAGATCCCTTAGAATTAGGATATAGACAGTTGTGAGCTGCACATATGGGTGCTGGGAATTGACCCCAGGTCCTTTGGAAGAACAGACAGCACTCTTAACCACTGAGCCATCTCTCCAGCCTCAGATTCCAGCTTTTCTACGCCCATGTCTGTGTCTGTGTTATTTCTTCATTTTCTGCAGCCCCAGTCAGGTTCCCAGACCCAAGCCATGCAGATTCCAGAATTTTACAGTCTCTATTTTCTTGTGAGACTATTATACTTTTTTGTTTATTGGTTGCACTATATAGCATTTTATTACATATTACCTTGTAAGTCAATATCTGATTGATTTTCTGATTGTTCAAAACAGGGCCAAACAAATTATGTTACCTTCCCTACTTTCATGGCAGTGAACACAAATTTGTAATTTCCCCATGGAAAATTTTATTTCTTTGCTTTTGTATTAAAAGATATGAAAACAATCAATCTTATTAAAGTAAAAATAAATATAGGTGACACCAAAGTATACCTCATTTGAATTTTTATGGCCTTGTTTTAGTCTTGAGATATGCCATTTATGAAAGTGTTCTTGATTGAATTACTTTAATTATTTCTCTATCTCGTTCTATTTATGTTTTGGTTCTTTTTTTTTCTTCTGTATGTATGCATGCATGAGTGTATTCTCATGGTATATGCATGTGTGTGTACGTGTGTGTACAAATGTGTATATGTGTGCCTTTGTGTGAGTGCACGAGTGTGCTTATTTGTGGTCTCTGTGTGTGTCTGTGTACATACACCTGTGTTCAATTGTCTATTGTGGCCAGAAGTCACTTGGTTATCTAATATGATTAAGCATCCTTCTTCAGGAAATGTCCACCTTGTTTTAGAGACTGTGTCTCTGACTGGAACCTAGGCTTCACTAATTGGGCCAGTTTGCTTGACTGCCTAATGGACCCAGAAGTCTGCCATTGTTTTACAAATAGAAGTGTTTGCCACCTTACCTACTTTTACTTGTTCTACAGATGGCTATTTCCTTTATTTTCTTAGCTTCTGGATTAGTTATCCATTTTTGAGATCTTAAGCTTCAATTGGGTATTCTTTTTCTTCCATGGTACTTTTACCTTGGTGTCTACTTATTTCTATTTTTTAACATGGCCTTCTTACAACATCTTGTTCTATGGCATTAGTGGAAAAAAACTATAACAATAATTCCAAAATATACTACTTACTAAAAACAAGTTAAAATATACTAAGTAAGCTGGACAGAAATAGGGGAGATGCTGAAAACATGATTATGAACTAATGAAAATAAAAATGCACACGTTAAAAAGCACACATCCAATGCTCCATGCCTTCAAAAGGCCATTGCAAAAGAGGGAGAGCAAGAGAAATGGCCTGCTTCCTGTGAAATTGTGTCCTCTAAAAATGTTTGAAGCTACACCCATGAAGTCTCTCCAACATGGATACCTAAAAATGATTCAAAATAAGATGATACCAATAGACACGATAACATGGAAGGAGAAAACCCAGGACACCTCAACCCCAGATAGAGGAATAGTCTTTCCAGGAAAGAACACATCACTTGGTGAATATCACATGGTCATCCCCAAAACATAATAAACACTGAAGCAGCATTATTCAGAGTGAACAGGTTGAATTTATGTGTGTAGTATGGTGTGCGTGTGTGTGTTTATGATGTAGTGACAACAATTAAAGCAAATAGGTCATGAATTTGAAATATAGCTAGTTGTATATTTAAGAGGAAAGCAAAATGATAAAATTATGTTATACTTTAAAAAAATAAAATAATATAAAACAGAAATGCTTCATCCATGTAAACAGTGACAGTGGTCTGGTGTTCATGGAAGAATGGGCTTTGCTGTTTAGAAAACTCATGTTTGTGTTTTGGGACCTTGTCTCTAGGTTGAAGTTTTACAATTTTACAAAAGTTCTAAGATGTTTGTTATGTTTGATCCCTTATATTGTTTAAATGTCAAAATATGGAATTTATTTGTTAGTTTCTAAAAAGAAAAGCCTGAGTAAATTTTCATCCCATTTTTTGTTTTGTTTTGTTTTTTGAGACACTGTGTCATTGAGAGAATCAGGCTGGCCTTGAACTCATCAGAGATCAGCCTTCTTTTGCTTCCTAAGTGCTAGCACAAAGAACTATGGCTCCACACTCTGGTTAGTTGCAAGTTTTAAGACTTACCCTCACCCTAGTCTACATTCATTTTGGCTATTGGTTCTCAATAATGGTTCAGAATTTTACTTGCTGAGATCTGGGACAATTTTCATTAGATTTATTTCAAGCTACTTAAAGTTTTATTTTCATTTGTTTTAGTGAATGGTATTTTTATAAATCTAACTTCACTTTAAAACACATTTAGGATTGTTACTAATTTATTAATACTGAATTTCTTAAAATTGTCTTCATACTTTTTATGTTTTATCATTTCATCTATGTATTCTTTCGAGATTCTATCACATGTGACTATGTTGTTTAATAGTGGTTTCATACTTCCGTTGTAATTTTTGCAACTTTTATTCCTTGTTCTTAACTCATAGCATTGTCTAGACAAAGAGCAAATTAGGACAACCTTATTTTATTGTATTCTCAAAGGAAATAATTTTGTGTAGTTCAGTAATATGTGTGATATCTATATTTCTCTTTTTTAAATATGCTTATCAGACATGGAATGTTTCTATTCCTGTTCAATGTATGAATTTTAATAATTGTTAGATTCAAATTTCATCAGCAGCTTGTGGATTGGTTTTAAAGATTCAGTTTGATTTAATATTGAAATAAATCCATCTAGGTTCTAATAGAGTGTTCTTCCCTCTCTCTTCCTATATTTGCTAACATTTAATAATGTATGCTTATGAAAACAACTGATCTGTGATTTCCTTTTCTATAGTATCTTTGTCTGATTTGGTAATCAAATTTTCTAGTCTCAAAAATGGCTAATATTTTTTGTTTTGTTTTGTGATCTCTAAACAGTTTTATTTGAGATTGGTTTTATGTAATCTTCAAATGTTTGGTAATGATGAATAGAAATAGTAATCTCTCTCTCTTTCCCTTCTTTCTTATTAAGATGGACATCTCCGTTACTGAAGTTGTTCTGGTACTTGCTTTTTTGTCTAGATCAGTTTCAGAGTCTTTCTCTTTCGCTTTCAGTCTCCCAGGTGCTGGAATGATAGGTGTATACCATGACATCTGGCCTGGAGATTTCTTCATTAGGGGATTATTAACTGTAGTCTTCTACAAATTTAAACAGAACTATTTCTTCTTTGATGTGTTGGTGTTATTTAATTGTTTGCTCAGACGCTTCCATTCCATCAATTTTGTTTTACTTGTGCCGTTTTTTATAATATTCCCTTATTAGCTATATAATAATGCTAACCAGGATCTATAAGTGTCTTCCCAAAGGAATCCTGTTTAATATGATTTAAAACTAGTTATTTAATTATTATGTATATGCGTGTGTGTGTGTATGTGTGTGTCTCTCTGTGTGTGTGTGTGTGTGTGTGTGTGGCATGCCCAAGGCACCCATGGAGGTCAGAAGAGGGTTTGGGATCCTCTAGACTGGTGTTACAGATGATTGTGAAACACTGTTTGGGTGCTAGAAACTGAGCTCAGGTCCTCTGTAAGAACAGTAAATGCTCTTAGTTGTAAGCTTTCCTCCCAGTTCTCTTATTCTGTTGGAATTTTTTACATTGATTCCTTGTGAGTTTCACATCATGCACCCCAATCCCACTCATCTGTCCGTCTCTTCATATCTGCCCTCTGCCCTTGCTACCCTCCAAAACAAACAAACAAACAAACAAACAAACAAACCCAAAATGAACAAAACAAAGCATAGAAAACATTTTGTCACGGAAGCAGTCGTGTGTCACAGCGGGCCACACAGTATACTCTGTTGTCCATACATCTTTACTTGCAGATGTTATTGCAATGAATTATTGGTCTGGTTCAAGTCCTCTGGCTTCTGCTACGCCATCAATACCGTATCTTCACTGGGACTCCTCTCGGTTAACCCGATGTCGCTCTGTGTCATGGGGATTCTACAGCTTTGGGTCTGAAGGACCAAGCCCTTTCAACTGTTGGCTCAGTTTATAGATGAGGTAAATGTTGGGGAGGGGGGCAACTCAAAGTCCTGGACCTAAGCCTGGGTGGTAGCTGAGTTGGTCAGACCACCGACTCTCTGGGACCCACATTACCACAGAGTGCTCTTCAGCACTGCCCCAGTGCTTCAGCTGGCAGGGAGCAGGGTCAGCTCTCCCACTCTCATATTCTTTGGACTACTCACCCACACTCCGGCCACCACAACCAAGTCTACTGTGTTCTCTAGCCCAGGTGCAGGACCAGCCCTCCCACTCTCACATCCTGGGGCTGGCTCGCTCATGCTTTCACGATTGAGGCCAACTCTCCTGTGCTGCCCAGCCAAGGTACAGGACCTGCGCTTCTAAGTGCTGCAGCTGATGAGGGGCCAGGGCAGCTCTCCGGCTCTCCTGATCCTGGGGTTAGCTCTCCTGATTGCCATAGGCGGCTAGGGACGAGAGGGCAGAGGGAATCACTCCCATAACAAAAACACCTCATGGCAGATGCGTGGCTGGGCTAGTTCTCCTATGCTAATGACTTCAGACTTTGTGTCTACAGCCTGCCCAGTTTTCCTGTGGCAGTGGGCTGGTCTCTGCCTATTCTCTGCTTATCCATGGAGGCAGACAGTTCTCTGGGCACCCTTCCTCACCTGTGCCCTGTGGCATGATGGTGGGCAAGTTGCCCACTGGAATTCTATTGTGACTTATGCTAATGACATGCTCTTTCTCAGTCTTTCTCTTGTTGTATACCTTTTATGGTTTAATCCATAGAGCCCTGCTGTATTAATTGCTTCTTTGTGTGTTCAGAGATAGATTGTGTGAAGTCTTTCTTTGTGTGTGCATGTGTGTGGAGGTGAGCATAGACATGTGTGCACATTGTGTGTGGAGACCAGAGATTAGTATTGGGAACCTTACTCAATTGCTTTCCACGATAGTTTCATAGAATTCATTCATGTGTGTATGTGTGTATGTGTGCACACGTGTGTGTGTGTGTGTGTGTGTGTGTGTGTGTGTGTGCATGTATACTGATGCAGCCAAAGTGTATGCTCTGGTAGAGCAACAAGCTCTTCTAACCACCAATCATCTTAATGTTTGGTCTCTGATCGAACCTGGATCTCTCCAATTGAGTAGTCTGACTTACAATAAGCTCTGGAAATTTTCTTATCTCTGTTTCTCCTTGGCCAGGTTTATAGAAATGTGCCGACATGCCAGGCTTTTATACGTGTGTTTGGGATCTGAACTCAGGTACCTATGCTTGTGTGGTACCGCTTCATGTTTTTTTAAATAAAATTTCAAGGTAGAGAAATAGATGTTTAACATTTAGTACTTATTCTCATTCAGTATGTGTTGCAGCCTGTGTGCTTTCATCTAAGCAAAGCTTCATCTACATGATTTTCATGCTAAGTCAATTTTATAAGCACTTGGCTCAAAATAATTTATGTATTTTGTAATTTATCCCTTTCCTCAATTATTCAGGCACTTTATCATTTCAAAGCATTTCTAATTATTTTCTGTGTTATTTATTTCCAGCTTAATTTTCCCGTTAAAATTGCTGAAGCCAGAAGGTTTTCATTCAGAAACCAACCTCAAAGTTGAGTTCATCACACACACACACACACACCACACCACATCACATCACATCACATACACCCCTAGACAAACATACACACATACACAAACACATATATACATACACATACACACATGCACGCACACATACAACCATATACACATGGACACAAACGGACACTCATACAAACACACATACATACACACAGAACATAGACACAAAGACCCATACACATACACACACACACACACACACACACACACACACACAGATTCTTCCTTTTTTTCTCTAAAACTAAATTAACTAACTTGATGCCAAAGGATTGAGGCAAAATAATACAAATAATTATTTTAAGAAGTTCAGCGTTTAAATAGGACTGCAGTGATAGCCCAGTGCCTGTTGCTCTTCCAGAGGACCAAGGTCCAGTGCCTACAGCAGAAGCTCACAACTGCCTACAGCTCAAGCTCCAGGAAAACTGATGACCTCCTCTGACCTTCAAGGCACCTCCATACACACACACACGTACATGTACACATACACACACATGCACACGAACATATAATTAAAATATAAATTAAAAATTTTTAATTGTATTATAACATTTTATTTTCACCACTATGTTAAAATTTAAAATATGCCACGATCTTTTTCTTTTTCAGGCCATGTCCACCTTACTGAATAGTGAAGCTACTTAAAAGATCCTCATGTTATTGGAATCTGCTTTTAACTGACATTTTTTAATGTTTAGAAAAATGTAAGGATGCTATATAGGAAGTGCACTGGAGTCCCTTTAGTGGACACTTTTAGTCTGTTTAACGTATTGAGCTACTAGAAGGTAGATCAATTTCTGCTGAGATGAAAGCCTTCAGATTTAAAGGCCTATGATTCCATCCACTTCTCTACATTCTCAAGTCTCAGGTAATTATAAGTGAGGTGATCTAATTATTTGGTTCTGGGCATGAGTAGTGCTTGCACAGCACTCAATCTTTCAGGAATGTTTCCTATGAAAACCATATTGTGTGCTCTCTTTCACAAATAAAAACCATAAACCCTTATTTTACAAAAAGAAAAAAAAGAAGAAGAAGAAAGAAAGAAAAAGAAATAGTGACTCTTTGGTAATGTTAAAAACTACAAAGCCTTATATTGTTCTTGGTCTGTTAATAGCCTCAGGGCTGGGAGAGGAGCCTGGGTAGTCCTTAATTTTCTCCTAGGGAGTCTCAGTGGGAGAAGAAGCCAATCCTAAAGGTCTTTTGCAAGGAAGACTTTCAACATTGTCTGTTTGTGGGATTTATGAGTGTGCAAACAAGTGGTTTTCTGGATCTGTATCTGTTTCTTGGGATCTTTCCATCTCTTTGTTTGTATTGTGTTATTGTGACGTCTTAGTTTTTGTTTTATCATTTTGTTAAAAAAAATAAAACATGATGGTTTTACTGGCTTATCCTTTCTTACCAATCAGAAGCAAACAAAGGCAGGATCGAGGATTACTTTCTTCTTAACTTGAGTTAACATAAAAATTGAAACCTCTGTTAGATATAAGGTTGTTGAAGATCCTTTCTCAGTGTGTAAGCTGTCATTTTGTTCTGACAACAGTGTTCTTTGCTTTACAGAAGCTTTTCAGTTTCATGAGGTCCCATTTATTGATTGTTGATCTTAGAGCCTGTGCTGTTGGTGTTCTGTTCAGGAAGTTGTTTCCTGTGCCAATGAGTTCTAGGCTCTTCCCCACTTTTTCTTCTAACCAATTTAGTGTGTCTGGTTTTATGTTGAGGTCTTTGATCCGCTTAGACTTTCATTTTGTGCAGGATGATAAACAAGGATCTATTTGTATTTTTCTGCAAATAGATGTATTTTTCTGCATCCAGTTAGACCAGCACCATTTGTTGAAGATGCTATCTTTTTTCTATTGTATGGTTTTGGCTTCTTTGTGAAAAACCAAGTATCTTTAGGTATGTGGATTTAATTATGGGTTTTCCATTCAGTTCCACTGATCCAACATTCTGTTTCTTCTATGCCAATACAATGCAGTTTTTATTAATATTGCTCTGTAGCCCAGCTTGAGGTCAGTGATGGAGATACCTCCAGAAGATCTGTTGTTGTACAGGATTGTTTTGGCAATTCTGGGTTTTTTGTTTTTCCATATTAAGTTGAGAATTGTTCTTTCAAGTTCTACAAAGAATTGTGTTCATATTTTGATGGGAATTGCATTGAATCTGCAGATTGCTTTTGGCAGAATACATAAAGAATTAAGAAGTTAAAAAGCAACAAATCAAGTAATCCAATTAAAATATGGGGGACACAGCATAACAAAGAATTCTCTGTAGAGGAATATAGAATGGCAGAGAAACACTTAAAGAAATGCTCAGCTCCCTTAGTCCCCAGAGAGGACTGATAAGCTAGGATCAGATGGAAGGAGAGAAGGACCTCTCCTATCAGGGGACTTGGAGAGGGGAATGGGAGGAGATGAGGGAGGGGGGTTACAACTGGGATACAAAGTGAAAAAACTAATTAATATAAAAATAAATATTTAATTAAAAAAATTCATACCATAATTTTTAGGAATATAGCACTATGTTTCATAAGAATGCCTTTGTAGAGGTGTATGCTGTGCACTGAACATACCCTGTATGTCACACAGAACCGTGCACAATGAATACACAATGGAAATTCAAACCATAAAAAAGAACACATAAGTTCTCAAATCCAAGAGGCCTATGGTATACATAAATTGATAACTTGTTAAAAATTCCTATTTTTATATTATACTTAATCCCTTCCATGAGGAAACTGCAAATAGTTTTATGAGATAGAAACATGAAAACTATGCTCATATCTTAAATACCGGGAAATTTTTGTAGAGAGTGAAAAGTCACAAGTAAATTCACTTACGTGGCAGAGAAGAGCAGTTACCCAGAATAGAAGTACTCCTTAAGTTATGAGGAAATCTAGACATGTAACCTGTCAATTCATCATGAAATGATGTTGAAAATGGAAAGGGCATTATTGGTAAAATTAATTATAAAGCTAATTTCATGTTCTAAAAAAATTACAATTGTTTCAAGTTTTAAAATGAGGTAGAGTTATATATTACTAGTATTAATTGTAGAAAAAGCAAAAATTGGTTCAAATTCTAATATGCAATATACAGTGTTGAAATATTATGTATTATGGGTTAGTCTCGAAAAAAACTAAACAAGGGTGGTGGTCCCAATTTACTTTACAGCATTCCACCTGGCACTCACAAGTAAGGAACGAGAGGAGGAAGGGACAATGTCACTCCCTTAGCAGATGAAGTTGGCACTACAGACTTAATCAGGTTTGCAAGGGCAATTTGGTAGCTTTAAGAAGGAAAACTAAAACGTTTAGAATACGATTACAAAGATATGGAATATTTAAAATAAACACCTCGGGTTTTTATTGTTTACATGTATATGTACTGCTGTTTGGTCACTGTTTTAGGCTCTCTGGTGTTTTGGATGATCTTGAACATGATGGGCCAGAGATGATTCTTTTGTCTCTTCATAGTCAAAGATGCCATTGGGTCATGTGTTTTTCAGTCTTCTCTGGATATCCTATTTAAAATGTGTGCTAGCTTTAAGCGTTCTACTGGTTATTTCACTTCCAAACATCAACATTCACATTTAACTGTTGACACAAATTTTACACCGCTTTAAACAAAGATTTAAATTTAATTTTTTAAAAGTTGTGTTTGAGTTTTACAAAACTACTAGGTTTTGAGAATTACTGTCACTGTGTTTGGATCATATTCATAAACTTTACCCGACTCTTCTTAGACGCACCGATATTCCCCACTCACCAAACTTTGGGTCTTTTTTTGAAATGTATCACAACACATTTGTGCTGTCACAACGTTCTTACCTATGCGGTCTTCCTCTGCAGTGTGACTAAGTCACCTGTGACCACACTCACAGGTGTGGTCTATTAATAGTTGATTAATACTATGTCAACTTAGCAGAATAATAACAGTAGATTCTCCCTTAGGGTCCATCTTATCATAGGTTCTCGGGTTTGTGACCATGACAGGTATGAGCACAGAGTTGTGGAGTGCATCTGAAATTTACCCAGAGAGGAGTTTCTTATTCCCATGATATTCATGCCACTGTTCTACCGGTGGGTGGCTTACAAGGTACACATCTATTGATTTCTCTTTTCTGACAGCATGCATAGCAGCTTTTAACACAATTAAAGCTACCAGTGGTTGGGTGTTACAAATACATTTAAAAAAAATTGGAATACACTCTCAACACAAACAAGGCTGTTTTTTTTTTTTTTGGATCTCGTACAGACTTTAATAACAAAGTCTTTGTTTCGCCATGTCGAAGTGTTTACTATGTCCTTGGCTTTCTAGGCAAATAGTTTTCCACTTTCATCAAAGCCATTCATCTTACACTCATCTTTATCAGATGGGAGCTGCTTTTAAATTTACAAAAAGAATTATTCTGTTAGGTGAGGTTGCTGGAAGAAAATCATGTCCTACTCAAAAGATTATTTTCTTGTTGCTTTTAGAAGCATACTTCACGATTAAAAGTAAATTGTTAATATGATGACAAAAAATTAACTATTTCGGAATATGCTCAAATAGTAATATGAAATGTGTAGAGATTTTTCCTTTCTTTCTCTATACATGTATAATTTTACTATAATAAAGATGTTTGAGAATTTTCAAAAGCAATCATTTTTTTTCCTGTAAATAATGTAAAAGAATTATAAGTATGATTACAAACTGACAGAATGCCAAGTCAATGGCACGGTCCCATCTCATGGCACCTGCAGCCACAAGTACTAGCAGTGTGTGCCAAGCCTGAAAATAGTCACAGGTTTTGCTTCCCAAGGTTTTGCTTTCTTGTTTTGAATGTAAGTTGCTCAGAGCTATTGAATGAATATCTTTTACAGAAAAGGATGGTACTGCAGATGAGGCCTTGTTTGTGGGTTTTTCTGTAGAGCGGGAAGCGCCTTTCCTGTTTCCTGCTTCTCTCAAGGCTGCAAGGAGCCATTGTTTTCTCCTGACACCAAAACTCTGAAGGTCTGCCCTCCCTTGTCACCTTGTGTGTGCTTCAGGGGAAGTGAGGGAGCATGCCTTTTCATTGCGTCACTGCACATCCGACAGATGGTGGCCCAAGCAGCAGCAGCAAAAGCTGTGTTAGAGTCTGCTTACCTTAGTGAGGAAGGCCCTCCCATTGCTGGCTTTGCAGTTTGAACACCACCAAGCCCGTGTCCGATTCTTGCAAGTTACTACACAAGTTCTTCAAAACTTCAACCAATTATGCTTGCCGAAACCTAGAAATGCCCTTTCGAAGTTACGTCTTCGTCAGTAAGAACAGCTCAGAACATTACCTCTTCATCTAAAATCTACACCATGTTTGATGTACTTACTGTGTTTCATCAATTCAACAACGGAAAATTTTACTCTGATGAGATTCCCCATCACCCCCGCTCCTGTCAAAGGATTTGTTTCCTTCTATAGACAAAAGATTTTGTACTGTAATATTTATCTGAACATGACAAAGCATTTTCATTTTTGCATCTTTTTCTACCAGGCTAACAAATGTTTTTATTTTTTTCCAAACATTCACTGAACTCATAATGTAGTAGATGCTATACAAAATAATAAGAATATAAAAATGAAGTCTCACCTTCCGGCAAAACCAATGAATGCTTAATGTGCTTATACATGCAGACATTTAAAAAACCCAGTATACCTATATTAAGTATTAGTGGCATACCTTTCAATACATGAAGTAAATGTAAGTGCATTTCAGAAGACAGAGGAGAGATGATGCACTTTAACAGGCTTCTAGGTGATAATTATGACTGAACAATGATGTGAATAATAATTCATATAACAGGGCACAGAAAATGGCTACAACTAAGGTCAGGGTGATATAAGCAGAGATGGCGCTGCTAGTGAGTACTGTTCATCCCTCTAACCCGTGTGTTGAAATCTAACTCCCACAACAGCAGAATATCTGGAGATGGAATTTTTTTTTTCCTCCAGGTTAAACAAAGGTCATCAAGGTAGTCAGTAATTCAACAGGATTGATAGTCTTACAAAAGACTAGATTTAGATACATATTGGCACACAGGGAGAGTGTCAGGTGACCATGACGACAGAGATCAGCATGATACCCCTGCCTAATGGATAATGCATAATGGAGGCATTATGTCCAGTCAAACTGGGGCCTTCCGCATAGTTGTCTGAAGGCACTAAACCTGCCCACATCCCAAGCTCAGACTTTTAGCCTCCAAGCTGGTAAAATAATAGAATTCTGTTGTTTAAAACACATAGATTAGGTCTCTTCCTTACCAGTGCTAGCAATTGACAGAGACAGGTAAAGTCTTGAAGTAGACAGAACATCTGAGTTCTCTTGTAGCACGGATGAGTGAGTGCTTGGAGTTGAGGAAATGCCCATACACAGCAGTAGTTTCCAGAAGGAGGCTCTTAAGTATTGGGGTTTCCAGTAAATAATGAGAAACCAATAAGAAATCTTAACAAAACATTACTGACATTACTGGTTTCTTTTAAAAAGAGCAACTAGGAAGCAAATTGAACATTGTTTGGGGAAGAAAGATTAAGAGAAGGAAGTCCTATAGGCTGGAGACTCTGATACCTACACCAATCTGAGAATATGTCTTTGCTCTCCCATACCTACCAAAACCAAACAATGAGGAAAATATTGCACAAGTCTTAGAAGCATTTAGTATTTCTTTACTCCAGATGTTAGTCATCACACTCTGTGAAAATACATACAGAACAGGAACCTTTTTGACTTCTGAGGACCAGACTCTATAAAAAGGCACAGTTCCTAATCACAGGCTCTCTTACTAATGGACAGATTCCCAAAGGGCTGAGTGCTGTCTTTCCTCAGCTCCTTATTAAGTAGCCTGCAGTGTAGATAATCACGTTCACTGCACCTGACACGCAGCCGACTCAAACCATCCTGGAGAAAATCACAGGTTGAAATGCCAAAGTCTCAGATGTGAAAATTACAAAGCCAAGAGGTCGGTAAAGCAGTTGGCCTGTTCAGTTCTAACTTGATATTTGACAATATTATAAAGAAGCATAACTGAAAAGAAAAACAAGTTTAAAAATACATTTCTGGGCACTTGGCAAATTATCTTTTTTAGCATAGCTGTTTTAAAATGCCTCTTTGTGGTCTGCGTTTTCACTTTTTCTTGGTATAATCTTAGTATATATGTCAATGTGTGACTTTTCTTCTGTCTGTGAGGTCTCTGAACATCAGTGATTAGCCTTACTATGACTAATTTCACTTACTTCAATCTTTTTTCTTTTTTCTTCAAACATATGTAAGTAAAGTATGTAAAATATAACTATCATTTTATGTGCTTATATATGTATAAATATATATGTGTATTTCTGTATAATCATTTTTAAGAATTGACCAGAAGCCAACTACTGCCTCAGCCTATAAATGGCTTCTCTAACTAGAAACAGACAGGTCTAGATTACCCAGTAAGTAGTGGAATGAGAAACCCCCCATAGGCATTCTATAAAAAGATATATTAGACAAAGTTAAAATCAATATAATAATCATCAGGCTAAATTGTAAATTTAGTATATTATTTTTCAAAATACTTTCATAAGTGAAATAGAAGTGTTAGGAGGTAATCTCTAATAGGGGTGTAGAAAAAAAATCAAAGATTTCTATTATTTACAGAGTCTTTACCATGTAGTAGCAATTTTCTCAAATATTATCATTATCTAACTTTCACAATGACATGTAGAATTATGAAAGTTATCTTTATTTCAGTAGGATAAATGAATAGCTTTGAAAAGATTTTAAATGTAATGTTTGGTTAATGGTGAGACTGTCTTTTCATAGAAAAGTAACATGAAAAATAATGTCACATACTCATAGGAAATGGTTCTGTTCATATGCCATGTTTTACTTGTTATATGTGCTTGTGTGCATTTAAGGATCCTCAGTGCATGTGTTGTGTGGTGGATACGTTTGTGAAGAGAATCTACATTGGTGTATATGAGACTTAGAGGCGACAGGGGAAAACTCATTCATTCTTAAGAAGGCTGTGGGGTCTTCCCAGAGACTCATACTCCAACCAAGTACCAGGCATGGAGATAACCTATAACCCCTGCACACATGTAGCCCATGGCAGTTTAGTGTCCAAGTGGGTTACATAGTAATAGGAAGAGGGACTGCCTCTGACATAATCTCATTGGCCTACTCTTTGATCACCTCCCCCTGAGGGGGGAGCAGCCTTACCAGGCCATAGAAGATGACAGTGCAGCCACTCCTGATGAGATCTGATAGACTAAGATCAGAAGGAAGGAGAGGAGGACCTCCCCTATCAGTGGACTTGGGGAGAGGCATGAGTGAAGAAGGGGATGGGAGGGTGGGATCGGGAGAGGAGGAGGGAGGGGCTTATGGGGGGATACAAAGTGAATAAAGTGTAATTAATAAAAAGAAAAAAGAAAATAATGAACTGTAAAAAAATATTTATCCATAGAAAAAAAAAAAAGAAGGCTGTCTTGATATATCCCATCCCTGTAGTGGCTGATATGATTCATACTGTATTTGAGAAAAGCTGTTGATTTCTACTAAGTCCTCTCAGATCAATTAGCACCAAAAGAATAAAATTACTTATAGTCGTAAGTTTACATACGACCTGAAACTCTACACAAGTTTACAATACATGTGACTCTATTCTTCAACAACCTATTGAGAAACTCTCTCAAAAACTGAGCAAGAATGACCACATCAATGTGAAGCCCACTTAGGAGTACACTATGGACCTATAGAACACTTTCTGCTCTGGACCAGCATGTGTATGTGGACTCTGAAATGTATACATTTCCTTGGCAACTTCTTCTCCCTGAGGTTGAAGGATCCAAAGAAAGGAAACAAGACCACACGACTTAAAGGAGATCCTGTTTCTGGTGTGTTTGTGGTTTCTGAACTGTATAGATTCCTTAGTGAGGGAATGAAACATACTTCATAGCTAACATCTCTACGGTTCTGAAGGGTATTTCCCTTTAGGGAACCTTTTAGGTTCAGACCCTTTTAGGAGGTTCTGAAAATCACAGTAACACTTGCACTAATATTTTTTTCTTTTCTTTTCTGTCCTTTCTTTTTCTTTTTTGCCTTTATCAAGATGGAAAATTTTGTGTGTCAGGATTCAACTCTTATAAGCAAATGCAAAATATTGTACTTCAAAATAAAGGATTAGAAATAATGTATTTCAATCTTTTGACTCTACGACCTTGAGACCTGCTAGCCAGTTGGCAGCTGTCTTCAGGAGTGAAGCTGTTGAACTCAGCCTTGCCTTTCCAAGAACTCTTAACAGTAATAAGGTCCTTCCATGGAGGAAGGAATTCCATCGTTTAAATACTTCTGTTTTCAGTTCCCCTCACACCTGCTAGTGGTTCCAGGGAGGAGGTTTGAAATCACAGAGAGACCCGGTAGGCAACTCTTAGCTCAGCAGTGCAAAACTCAGCACTGTTTGTTTGTTTTACAACAACAGAAAATGGTCACTTCCTCTCTGGAGGGAAGTGATAAGCATTACTGAAGGCCTTTGCTGGGCCCTTAGTGAAATTAATCTTACTATCTCAAGTCACAGAAAGCACCCATAGTCTTCATTGTTCACAGAAGAGTCCACACCCCATTTCCTCCATTGCAGCCCTTCTTTTTCTTTTGCAAAATCCCTTTCCTTTCCTTTGGGCTTTAGCAGACTGGCTGAGGGTGAAGATACAAGAGCAATGCACACACACACACACACACACACACACACACACACACACACGAGAGAGAGAGAGAGAGAGAGAGAGAGAGAGAGAGAGAGAGAGAGAGGAGAAGGGAGGGAGGGAGAGAGACTGTATCTCTCTTGCACCAACATTAAATACAAGCTTTTTTTTTTCTAATAATAAATTTCAGTTGGCAAAGATTCAAATTGGACAGAAAATTTTAAAAGAAATGCCCACCTTAATTCCTCCTTCCCATGCCCTTAGCATAAGAATGTCCTTGAGTCCACTGCTAGAAAAAGATAATTTCAATCCTATGAAAATATTGACTCCAGATGTTTCCTTGTTTGTGGCAATGACTGTTACGTGTAGCATTCCTGCTCACTTTGCACTAGAGTGACAGTTCAGCTTCCTGACACATATAAATAAGAAAATTTGTTTATAGTGCCAATTCTTAGTACATATTGCTAACTTTCAGACTCTTTCTTGTAGACTGGACAGTAATCTGTGATTGTTTCTGTGACAATGCATCTGGGTTTGGTGGTTTTTTTTTTTTTTTTCATTACATCAAGTTCCCAAAAATAAACCTTAGAAGATAAGTAAACAGGAGGCATTTACCCAATGGGGACTGTAGCTATAACAGCCTTCATAATACAATAGAAAAAAGAGAATGGTCTACGAATAGAACCCCTGACTGGAGCATTTTGTGAGTTCATGTGTGACATGCATTGCACTAAGAGAATACAAAACCTGGACGAGGGAAGTGTAAGCCTGATTCTAACCGCATTTTAAACAAGAAAAAAAAGCCAGTTTTGAGTTACATTAAATCTGTTGAACTAGCATTTTCCCAGAAACTCTAGCCAGTACTCATTCATGGAGATAACATTGTTAGTATTAGATTTTATTAACTATGCACGAGAAACCGTAGACACATCTGCGCAGTACTGAGAGCTTTAGGGTATTTTAAGCATGACTGTTTATGGGGAGAAATGATGGAAATATAAAATGCTAATTGGGCCTCAAAAAATAAAAATGTGGAATATCTTACCTATTGGCCTTAATGCTAGTTTGGGGATATGTTTTGGATCTATTGCATTATGTAAACTTTTGTATTAAAACTAATTTTATTCATTCAATTTTTAAAATATTGGCTTGCAAAGCTGTTAAAAGTCGAAGCAGCTGCAACCTTCTGAAGACAGTGCAACTTTGAGTAATTCGGTTTGGGTTTGTTTTTTTTATGTTTGTTTGTTTGTTTTTTCACATCAGCGGCCACTGTAAGGCTATCTTTAGGTAAAGAGAATTTACCTAAATCTTTCTTTTCTCCGAAAAAATACAACTTTAAATTTCTTACTGAATGTTTAATATTGCACTTTTCCCCAAAAAGTATGAATAAGCCATTCGTAGTGAAATAGTTCTAAATAATTTCTGCACTTGTATGTGTTTACATACTCCATTAACGTGTATCTAAATTTGCAGTAAGACTAATAATTGTTCTCTGAATTTTGACACAAATGTTCTGCTAAAAATACTGTGTCGTATTATTACTAATTCACCTATCTACCAGAGACTCACTCTATCTTTAGATCCACATATATTCTTTTGAATCTAAGGTTTTGTATTGTTTAAGTTTTGAATATTACCTCTGTCGAGAGCACTCTGATTGGCCCTGGAAATCACAGAGCAGTCTAGATATCCATCAGTTAGTTAAGAGCATCTCTTGATAGCTTTATGCTAGGCTCTCAGACAATGTTTGGAAACAGCAGAATGAGGATCTCAGTGTCTATTAATGATTTTGGAGCTGAACCAACAAAATCACTTGCAGAGAACACAAGTGGCACAAGACATGATGGAAACAGTTCATAGTTCATATTAAAACAGTAATCTTTCTTCTCTTGAAAAATGGCAATCTGGGTATGTGTCAGTGTAACGTCAGCCACTGGCTGAAGCCGAAGCTTTACAGTGACTACACACAGCAGAGGGTGTGAAACTCTTAACGTGTTATACTACTTTTTTTGGCTTGTTTGATGAGTTGCGATGATTTGCAAACTGTGAAAATATAGGAAGAATTTAGACAGAAGCTCCTTTTCATTTGAAACTGAACATTTTAGGTTTCTTTTTAGAAGAGAGAAATTAGAATTTTGGACCTTTTTAATAATTTCAAATTATTAAATATATAATTTCAAATTATTCAAATAATTTCAAATGTAGGAAATAATCCTACATTTTATTTATTTATTTTTATTTTTTTGTCATTCTTCAATACAGGAAGCCAGCCAGGCAGCCTGTTTCCTTCACAAGTGATAAGACCCAGGTTTAAGGAGATGGATAGGTTTGCCTAAGACCATTCAGATGTTTCTGAGTGGGCTAGCTACTATCTTACCTAAACTGAGCATTCTATTTGCAAAGCATTAGTGAGACACAGCTCTAGAATGTCTTTGACCAGACATGGCCAAGATGTTTATATTGACATAGAAATTGTAGTCAAAATACTAGAGCTTGGGGCAGAAGGGATGACTCAACCATTAAGAGCACTTGAAATTTTAGCAGAGGACCTAGGATTGGTTCTCAGGGTCTATACGGCAGCTCCCAATTTTCTGCAACTCCAGTTCAGGGTGGTTCAGTGCCTTCTTCTGTTCTCCACAGGCACCAGGCAAGCACACGGTACACAGACACGGTACATAGACATGGTAAGCGGCAGGCAAAATATTCATCAAGCAAACATAAATACTTTTAAATGATAGGACCAGTTGGCCTCTATCCATTGAGATCTGCCCACCTTTGCCTCCTGTGTGCTGGGATTAAAGGCATGTGCCATTATAATCTTGTTTTAATTTTCTTATTATATTGTTCAGTATTTTTGTTATTTAGGTTTTCTATGTATGCGAATGAGGAGGTCATTTTAAGTCACCATAATGTCACTGGTGTGTATTAGCTCTTACATTCTGCATGTGGCTTTTCTATTAGGAATCTAGTTTACTCTACACACAAAAGACCTCTTTTATAATCACTAATATAGCACACTTTTTATTATTTATAATTCTTAAAAAACATCTACTCCAGTTAGACTCAGATTCTCTCTGTCTTCCCTAAATGGCTGTGTCCTATGTGTGTGAAGACCTGAAAATGAAACCAGGACTGCCCTTTGTGTTATAAGAAAGGCTGGAGACAGACCAACCTAGAAGGTGAAAGGGCCAGATGGCTACCTTAGCTGGGTTCTCTGCTGCCCCACTTCTGTATTTGTTCTTTTTGTAGCATTCCCTCACCGAAGAACTTTGAGGAATCTACGAGAATCACAAACAATAAGGGGCAGCTTTTCTGCCACCAAAGACATACACACAAACACTTGTATGTACATACTAAATCACATACAAACATATTAAATAACAAACCAGGCTCTACAAGATTGAAGGGGCCATAGATTCAGTTTAATGCTTATAAAAGACCATGGCACCAAGGTATACACCTCAATGACAACACTGCTACATTAAAATTGTCACATTGGTAAAAAGGAAGCAGAAATTCCCCTTTCATTTGAATGCTGTATTTCAACCAGGAATAAGGAATGTCTTTGATTTGTATCTGTAATTCATCTGAAATGCTGGTAGAACAATTTGTGGGTGGAGAATAAGAAATGATAGTGGGTATTGGGAATTTATTTGGCATTCTTTCAAAAAGTTTGTCATATTAGCATGAAATAAAGTAAGAATTTTTATCTGTTCTTATTTACTCATTAAATTATGGTCATGACTAAAACAAATACACTATACTGTGAATTTTTTCATTTAATAATAAATTTAAAGTGGAAAATTATTGCTCTAGTGATTGATATGGTTTTGGTATTGAGTTAAATAACACATTTGATAATGATTCTCCAAACCCAATATCAAGCAAATTGGTTCATGCTAATTCAGAGAAATTATGTGTAAGGGGATTCTCTATAGCTTGAATTCCTCAGTGCCATGACCAGTATGGAAAGCCAATGCTTATAATAAAAGCAATCATGAAAGCATTTTTTTTTTTTTTTTGCCATTCAGCTGAATACCTCATCTTAGATTAGACATTTTCTTTGGCTTATGCTAGCAAAAGATAAAAAGTGCAATGCTTTTGTGTCTTGATAATTTGTTTATTGCTAATGCAGATAGTCTCACAAACATCAGGGAAAAGAGTGGTCCCGGCACAGACATGACCGGCAACACTGTTGGAAATTGCAGCTATATTCTCTGTTCTATCTGTGAATTGTATTGTTTAATTGAACAAAGGGGATACTAGCAGAATTCCCCACTGACCTCTGCAATTAGGCTTTTTATAATTTGTTTATAGTGGATGTGTTATCAGAAACACACTGAGGAAATAGATTTTCTGCTTGAATTATAAAGCTGATTTCTCTGTTGATGCTACATGAATATTAGTCACTGAGTGACAGATTTTGTTGTATGTATTTGTATTCATTGCTCTCTGGAGTGGTTGCTATATTTTGAATACGCCAGCTGTCTCTTGGGGCCATTTCATAGAATGAGAGTATTTCCCCCATAAGATAGTATTTTTCTCCAGAGTGGAAGTAGGGGTCTATTTTTTCTTTATTATTTGATGAATTTTTAAAAACCTTTTATTGGTTCTTTGTGAGCTTTTAAAAAATTTATTTTTATTTTTATTTTTTCAACAAGATTTTTTTTATTAATTACAGTTTATTCACTTTGTATCCCAGCTGTAGCCCCCTTCCCCAAGAACTCCCAACCTCACCCTCCCTCCCTCTTCTTCTCCTGTATCCCTCCCCCCTGTCAATGATAGGGGAGGTCCTCCTCCCCTTCCATCTGACCCTAGTCCATCTTTGTGAGTTTTACATCATGCACCTCAGTCTCGCTCATCTCCCAGCCTGAAACTATCCATATTGGATCCTCCCTGGAACTTCTCTTGGTTATCTTGTTGCAGATGATATAGATTTTGGGGTGGGCCAACTCAGAACCCTGAATTTGGCCCAGGGTAGTCAGCCAGCAGACTCTCCCTTATCTGCACCACTAGGGCAAACTCTCCAGCACAGCTCTGGCGAGGTCAACCAATGCCAACATCTTCAGGAGGCAGGGTCATCTCTCCCATTCTCATGCTCTAAGCCCAGCTCCCCTGCACCCATCCTCTAGAGTCAGCTCTACTGTACTGCTTTGTCAAGGTTCAGGGCTCACCTTCACAAGTACTGCAGCCTGTAGTGGCTGGGCCAGCTCTCTGCACTCTCATATCATCAGGGCTGGCTCATCTGCACCTTCACCAGTGGAGCCAACTCTACTGTATTGCCCAGGCAAGGCGCAGGGCATTCTCTCCCAAGTGCTAAAACCAGTGAGGGGGTGGGGCCAGTTCTGCACAGCCCCTGACATCCATACAGTCTTCAGTGGCTGCTGCCACAACTAGGGACTTCCTCATGTTCTCTAGTGCTAATATGAGCCATGGACTTCATCACTGACCCCTGCCACTGAGGCACCCAGACATGCCTTTCAGCAGCCACTCAGACTGAGACAAACCATAGCCCCAAGTGGCAGTGCTGGCCACTCACAAGAGACTGCTTTTCTTCAGCCTCGAGTCTCCAGTTCCATCTCTCTTCATAATACTCAAGCTGCTCCACTTCTCTTTTACTTCCATCTGACCACCACACATTAACTCACACATTGCGGTGACCCCCACTGCTGGCTGGCCATGTGGCTGGTGGGCTTCCGGGTGACATCTTCTGTCTGCATGACATGGTGGCAGACAGAGGCCCACCTGTACCACGTGCAGGATGACAAGTCTGTGGGTGACATGGTAGCCCACAGATCTCTGTCTTCCTCTTGCATTGTGCTGCCTGGATTTGATTTGATTTGATTTTTTGAGTCCTAGGTCTAAAAGAGCTCTGGATACCAAGCCAGGCATCAATCTAGGATAAACAAAGGCCCATCACCTGCTCTGCCCCTGACTGATATAAGAACAACACTACCAGAAAGTTTTCTCTTTGCTCATTGCCTAGTGGTATTTGATAAATTAGAATCAGGAAATGAAACATTTCTTTTTAACTTGTTTCTTCATATAAATCACACTTAAGTCAATGGTTTCTGCTTTTTCTCCAGTGATGCACAAAGGAATCTCGATTGACTATAATTGATTTAGGTGGTACGTAGAAACCTCTCCACAATAATATATGAGTTTAATATCAATAAAGGACTACACAATAGAATCTATTATGCATACAAATTCTTTATGTTACACAATTCTGCAAAAGGATATGAATATTTGCCAAGAGGAACTGTGAAATATGAGAGTGAGGAATGATAATTATATCTAAATAGGAAGATTCTCATTTTGATCTCTTTCTATGAGACATAGCTATGAATCCTAACTCAGGCATGGCCAATATTAAATACGCATACGATTCAGGTATAGATTGGAGAAGCTATTGAACTTCTGGATAAAGCACCATGGGCAGACAGATGATGAAACTCTTAGGTTTCCATGATACTTGCAGAGTCTAATGAACTTAGGAGATACCCCAGGCTAGCACAGTATTCTGGGTTATAAGAATGAAATTACTTCAAAACGTCATTTGTACCCCGTGGCAGCTGAGGCACTCAGAGTGGCCTCACACCTCTTCTGGGCAGCACAGCAGAGCTGGAGAGTTGGGCCAGCCCCCTTGCCTTGGCAGTGTGGAAAGCTGGACCTGAGGACAAAAGAGTGGGTGAGCTGGCTCCACCCCTCAGCGGCTGCAGCCCCCAGGAGAGAGGACCCTACACTTCACTGGGGCAGCATAGTAGAGCTGGCTGTATAGGCATGAAAGAACCTCCCTGAGGGAATGATCACAGGAGAGCTGGCCCTGGCCTTCACCTGCTCCCCTATCCCCCTCTCGCTGCCTTTGGCAAGTAGGGAGAGCTAGCCTAGACTCCTTGATTGG